>NW_028097137.1:0-2722 GCF_014824575.4 Sturnira hondurensis
TTTCTGAAATGTTGCTAAACAATTCTAAACCATGTGCCCAAGCACACATGTTGAAGGCCAGTGAGGGAGGAAGAGGATGTCAAGCCAGCCAAGTGAGCAGAATCAATGTCATTGATGTGACTGTCATATCCAACAAGTGGACCTGAAAATGAGGCACTGTTAGTTGGCACTGTTCCTATGTTATCTGGAGAACCTAAATTTCTGCCTGAAATAATCTTTGGTGTTTGCAAAAGAAATCAACTTATTTTGGGTGGGTTCTCTCACTGCCTACTCTTCTTAACACCTTCATCATTCTAAAAAAGTGGGGGAGCCCTGGATGGTGTAGCTCAGTGGATTGAGCACGGGCCTGCGACTTAGACGATCGTGGTTCGATTCTCAGTCAGGGCACATGCCTGGGTTGCAGGCCAGTTCCCTGCAGGCCAACTCCCAACAGGGGACGCACAAAAGGCAACCATACATTGATGTTTCTCTCCCTCTCTCCCCTTCCCCTCTAAAGATAAATAAATAAATTCTTTTTTAAAAAGTGGGGGAAATAATTTCCTTTCTTCTCCAGCTATTCCTTTTTCTTATTCTCAAATCATGGCCACCTTTCCCTACCTCCCTTTATGCCACCATTCCTAGTGAAGTGACTGTTTCTGTAGCTATTACCAGAAAGGTATATCCTGATATAAGACCTGTATAGCAAGGTGAACAAAGGCCAGGATGGTAAATTATAAGTAATTTTTTCCAAATGCTTTAACAGAATCACTTCTGTTAAAAGAAACAAAACAAAAAGTCAAGCAAACAAATAAACAAACCAAAAATCCCAACAAAGCTTATACTCCTTATAATATGATAGAGTGATTAAAGGCAGGGGATTTGATGTTCAACTTGAGATGGAATCCTGAATCTGCTACTTGTCAGTTCTGTGACCTCGGGAATGTTGCTTAACCTCCTCTGTTGTCCTCAGTTTTATCATTCTTACAGGGTGGACAGGATAATAAATAACATCAACACACTAACTCTCACAAATGAAGTCTCTAACAAATAGTATTTTTGTCATTATATTCTATAACCCCCCCCAAAAAAGCTGTGAACACCAAAATACTTTCATAAGTGAAAATATGAAACATATTGGGAAAATAAGTTTCTATTTGTAAAACTCATTTGAAAAAAATTAACCTGACCAGATTTGAGAATACTCACACTTTATTTAGTGTTAGTGTTTTTCCATTTTTCCGTGGAAATATTACTGTTATTGACCTTGGGGTGCTGCTGTAATACACAGGTTACCTTTCTAGATTTAAAGAAATTCTGAATTCTGAAATACATATGATCTCAAGGATTTGTTTAGAAAGTTTAAATATGGCATCACCAATTTTTTAATTTCACTCAGAAGTTGTTCGTTGTTCATAATGGTTCCTAGCATGTCACAAAAATCACTGGTCTGTTTTACCAAAGGTCAGTGCTTGTACAGGGTATCACCTATATTGGCAAATTACCCTTTTCAGAGATCTTGAGAGCACTTGAAATAAGCTGAGATCTCTTCTGTACTTTTGCTGGCATTTATGTCTTGTTTTTTATATGAGTCATTTGCTAGGAAAAAATAGAATTATCATAAGTATGAACAATGAATGGCTTTATGCTTCAAAAATTCTAATTTTGAATGTCCTTCACCTCACCTTCACCTCACTTATGGTATTTGAAAAGGCAGGGTATTTTCTGGTTTTCTTTGTATATTAGTTTCCTTTGGGAATTCTTTTTTTTAAGATTTTATTTATTTATCTTTAGAGGGGAAGGGAAGGAGAGAGGGAGAAAAATATCAATGTTTGGTTGCCTCTCGTGAGTCCCCTGCTGGGAACTGGCCTGCAACCCAGGCATGTGACCTAACTGGGAATCGAACCTCTATCCTTTGGTTTGTAGGCCCATGCTCAATCCACTGGGCTACACCAGCCAGGGCATCCTTTGGGGATTCTTATGAAACAAGGTCTCTGGACATGGGATTCCAGAGCTTTTAGCACCCACAGGCAACTGTGTATAACTTCAGCTGCATTCAGCTCCTTGAGTTTCTTAAAGCATGCCATGAAAACTACAATTCCTTTCTTTCTTTCGTTGCTGACTTTTTTTTCCTCCTTCACTACCTTCTCTGGGTATTTCCCTTTCTTGTCTTGTTTTTGGTCTTATGCATGGTCAAAAGATCATTGTCTCCATTCATGTAACCCTAACAGGAAGTTGTATTACTTAAGTATTGCTTTACAAGAAATTACTCCACAATCTTGTGGCTTAAAACAACAAACATTGTTGGGTGTTTCTGACTCGGGCTGTCTCATGAGGTTGTAGTCAGGATATCAACTGGGTCTACAGTCATCTAAAGGCTTGACTGAGCCTGGAGATTCTGCGTCTGAGTTTACTCACGTGGCTGTTTGTCGGAGGCCTCAGTTCCTCTCTGTAAGTGGCTCTCTGTGAGTGCTCATTGGGGTTTCCTCTCTGTAAGTGCTCATTGGGGTTTCCTCTCTGTAAGTGCTCATTGGGGTTTCCTCTCTGTAAGTGCTCATTGGGGTTTCCTCTCTGTAAGTGCTCATTGGGGTGTCCTCTCTGTAAGTGCTCATTGGGGTGTCCTCTCTGTAAGTGCTCATTGGGGTGTCCTTATAGCATGGTGGCTGGGTAGAAAGGCAAGCTTTCAGAGGAACGGGACCACAAAAACTATATCATGTTTTATGATCTATCATTCAAAGCTACACAA
>NW_028097138.1:0-502 GCF_014824575.4 Sturnira hondurensis
TACTGTTCTGTGTTAGCTGCATGTGCCAAATTTATTCTGAAAATATAGTCAAGGTAGCTATAAAATAAACTTCAGCAGATGTAGGTCACTCAAGAAAACATTGTTCTTTTTATATTGGTTCACCATTATTTCTAAGTAACCAAACAAAAAAAAATGATCTTTGCTTATTGTTCAGAGAACAAATTGTATCTTCAGTGGAAAAAAGAACTCAGAATGTCACCCAGGTGATAAAAGGAAATCAATAGACTCAGAGGTTGAGTCGAACTGAAGCTTCAATGTGAACAGGGGTCCCTGTGAGTCCAGATGTTCACAGTTCTGTGGAGACGATCAGATGGAGACTGTCTTAGAGAGTGACTCGAATTAGAGCAGGTGAGATAAGAAATTCTGTCCGCCAAGTTGCAAAACTTGAAACGCTCCAAGCCTGCACTGGTTCGCGTGACAGTACAGTGACGAAGCTGGGTGAGAACAGCATCGTGCTCAGAGACATGACAATTATTTAAAC
>NW_028097139.1:0-559 GCF_014824575.4 Sturnira hondurensis
AAACTTACATTTGTGAAGTTGAAGTAATTCAATGCATGTAAATAATTAAAATACTTTTTTTTTTAAAGATTTTATTTATTTATTTATCTTTAGAGGGGAAGGAGAGAGGGAGAGAAACATCAATGTATGGTTGCCTTTTTAATCCCCTGCTGGGAGTTGGCCTGCAGGGAACTGGACTACAACCCAGGCATGTGCCCTGACTGGGAATCCAACCGCGATCCTCTGGTTCGCAGGCCCGCGCTCAATCCACTGAGCTACACCAGCCAGGGCTTAAAATACTTTTTTATTCTTATATGAACATATGACAAAGTTTTCACGGGACCTATATATAGTTATGTGTAGGAGTGAAGTCTGACTTGACATCTAAATGGTCCGGTGTCCAAACATTTGTTAAAGAGGATTTTAATAGCCTGTTGCAGAGTATAAATGTAATTGATTGAATTTTAATTGCAAATGTCATTTCTTTTCTTTTTAAAGAATTTGATTTATTTTTAGACAGAGAAAAAGGGAGGGAGAGAAAAATCGATGTGTGGTTGCCTCTTATGCACCCCCTACTGGG
>NW_028097140.1:0-858 GCF_014824575.4 Sturnira hondurensis
CTTCTCAGTCACCAGGGCACAGCAGGCTCCCGAGGTGGAACTAGGAAGGGGGCATTCGAGGCTCCAAGGTCAGGGCTTCCTAACATGACTCCTCCACCCAGCACACCTAGGGCCCCACAGCAATCCATCCAGAAATCCTGGGTTTTGCTTCCACCTGGGAAAGCCAACTGCTTGGGGATGGGCTCTGAGAGCAGTAGGAATTTCAGGGATCAGCCACCCCTTTAGAAGGATGTCAGGTTTTCTGCAGAATCTTTTGAGAATAACCCATGTTTTCAGTGGTTATTTCCGTTGTATGATAAACTAGTTAATTTCTTTTTAAGATTATGAGTTAGACTCCTTATCCAGTAAGAGGAAAATAGAGGAAATTCCATGAGAAGAAAAGCAGGGGCTTCCCTCCCGCTCCCCGCATGGGCTCTGAGCAGGAATCTCAATTCATTCACCTGGGACAGTGGGACTGGGGACCCCAGTCATGGGAAGCCACCCCCACCCCCCGCAGCCAGCAGCATGCCCAGGTCCTCCCAGATCCATGCCCTTCCCAACTCCTGGAGTGTGTGGAAACAGCAGATAAAAGAATGTGGAAACAGCAAAAAGCTGGATTAGCTGCTGCAGCTGACACAGGTTGCTTTTCAGGGGCCTCCCCAGACCCCATGGTCTTATCAACTAACCCACAGTACCATGGTGAAGTTCCACCACTCCCCATTTCATAGGTGGGGAATTGCCCAAAGCACCCCTCTAGTCAGTGGTAGAACCAGAACCTAAACCCAGGTGACCTGGCTCAGACACTGGCCACATGGCCAGGGCTCCGTGGTCACGTGGGACTAGTGGCCCCTGTCAGCTCAGAAATTCCAAGCAGAGCTG
>NW_028097141.1:0-650 GCF_014824575.4 Sturnira hondurensis
GACTTACAAAAGAGATTTTTAAAAGAAAATACTCAAAGTTGGGGAGCATGTTCTGAAACGGGCACCCCCATCCCTGATGGCAAAATATGTATGTTGGTCCAGCTTCTCGTTAAATCGGTTTGGCAACACTAATCAAGAACCTCAAGCCCTGGCTGGCGTAGCTCAGTGGATTGAGCACAGGCCTGTGAACCAGACGATCACGGTTCGATTCCCAGTCAGGGCACATTCCTGGGTTGCAGGCCAGTTCCCTGCAGGCCAACTCCCAGCAGGGGATGCGCAAAAGGCAACCATACATTGATGTATCTCTCCCTCTCTCCTTCCCCTCTAAAGATAAATAAATAAAATAAATTAAAAAAAAAAAAAAAGAACCTCACAGCATCCCTCCTCTTCTCACCCAGTCATCACACTTCTGGGAATCCAGCCTGAAGTCGCAATGCGAAGCGCGTGCACAGCTTCCTGCGGGGACATGTTCACTGCTGCACTGCATTAAACATCCACAAAAAACAAACGAACGGCACCGACAATGTGCTGTGGTCTCTCCCCTCCTCCTCAGGTCCACTTCCCGTGGTTTCGGTGACCCATGCTCAGCCATGGTCTGCAATGTTAGATGGGAAAGTTCAGGAATAAGTAACTCCGGAGTTTTAAATTGT
>NW_028097142.1:0-677 GCF_014824575.4 Sturnira hondurensis
GCTCCAGAGAGAGGGGTAAAGAGGACCAGAGAGCTGGCTCCAGAAAGCAATCGTCTCAGTACTTGATGGCTCATTGTTCCAGGTAGTATGTATCTTAAAACTTAGTTTCCATACAGAAATGGCCTGTAGAAAGTGGGTAATGTAGCCCTGGCTGGTGTAGCTCAGTGGATTGAGTGCGGGCCTGCGAACCAGAGGATCGCGGTTCGATTCCCAGTCAGGGCACATGCCTGGGTTGCAGGCCGGTTCCCTGCAGGCCAACTCCCAGCAGGGGATGCAACCAGAAGCAACCATACATTGATGTTTCTCTCCCTCTCTCCTTTCCCCTCTAAAGATAAATAAATAAATAAAATCTTTAAAAAAAAAGAAAGTGGGTAATATATCACAACATAAAGATTTGGAGTCAGGATTAGAAAAATATTGTTCTGACAGAGAGAATTGTGAGAACATGGAAACTGCCGGGGAGGTGGTGAGATCCCAGGTATGGGGGGTGTTTCAGCAGAAGGTGGGAATGCCAGCGCTTTTGCCCCCCGAGCTGCATGAATAGGGCGCAGACAGGACAAGGCGGTGATAAAAGTCCTCTCCTCAATTGGCTTTTAAAAAAATTCCACAATTCTAGCACAGAGGCGGGCCAAAGTAGGTTTACAAGTATATGTGAAACAGTTTATTCTAGGACTATT
>NW_028097143.1:0-700 GCF_014824575.4 Sturnira hondurensis
CGGTTTTTTTGAATGTGTTAAAACTTATTTTGTGTCCTAACATGTGGTCTATCTTTGAGAAGAATGTATAATCTGCTGTCCTGAGATGAAATGTTGTTTAAATATCAATTAACTATGTTCCATACAGTGTGTTGTTAAAGGTTTCTGATCCCTTGGTGATTTTTTGTCTGGAAGATATCTCTGCTGATGACAATGGAGTATAAAATCCCCTATTGTGACTGTATTGTTGTCTATCTTTCTCTTAAGATTTTCTTTATATATTTAAGTGCCTCTGTGTTGGGTCCATGTATGTTTTAAAGGTTTGTATCCTCTTGTTGTTTTGATCCCTTTAGTATTATGTAGTTAGCTTCTTTGTCTCTTGTTACGGCCTTTGTTTTGAAGTCTGTTTTCTCTGATGTAATTATTGCTGCCCTGGCTTTTTTTTTTTTCATTTCCATTTGCATGGAACACTTCTTTCCATCCCTTTACTCTCAGTCTGTGTGCATCTTTTGTTCTCTGGTGTGTCTCTTGCAGACAGCATGTATATTGTCTATTCAGCCACCTTATTTCTTTTGACTAGAGTATTTAATTCATTACAATAGGGTTTTTATTTATAGGTACTTGTTTATTGCCATTTTATTCTTTATATCTCTGTTCCTCTCTGATGTCTTTCTTTCTTCTGAAAGCAGGCCCTTTAACATTTCTTGCAATACTGGTTTGG
>NW_028097144.1:0-575 GCF_014824575.4 Sturnira hondurensis
AAAGGAACCCCTAGAGATAACCACTTTTAACAATATCTCAGAGAAAACCACTCTAAGTATTATGATCTTAATCTTTCCAGACACTCATACACAAAACTAGAATCTTGTAGTGCATATTGTTTTGTAATCTGATTTTTCCCACTGAGCAACACATCTTTCCATGTCTACAGATTATGTATCTACCCCATTTTTATGTTTTTAATTTTATTTTTTCCTTTTTATTTAATTATTTTTCAAGTACAGTTTTCTGTCTTTTACTCCCATCCCAGCCCACCCCGCAGTGTTCTCCATCTCCCTCCCGTTTCTACCCCCATTAGTTGTTGTCCATGTGTCCTTTATACTAGTTCCTATAAATCCTTCCCCTTTTTCCTCTGAAATTCCCTCCACTCTGCCTTCTGGTCGCTGTCCCCCTGTTCTCTATTTCGGTGTCTTTGTTTTTATTTTGCTTGCTTGTTTGCCTTGTTGTTTAGCTTCCTGTTAAAGGTGAGATCATATGGTATTTGTCTTTCAACACCTGGCTTAATTCACTCAGCATAATGCTTTCCAGTTCCATCCATGGTGTTGCAAAGGGTAGG
>NW_028097145.1:0-1791 GCF_014824575.4 Sturnira hondurensis
AGCTCTGCTGGCAAATGGCAACTTTATTCAAGGAACTACTGGCTTATATGCAGAACTGCAGTGGCCTGAGAACAATGTTGTTTTACAAAAGTTTGTACACTCCCGACAGCTAACAAGAGGGCAAGATGTTCTCATATCCTGAGATCATTAGCCCAAAGATAACAGTGTCCTCATGACTATCACTTTCTTGGAACATGACGCATATACCAAGATCTTGTTCTTTCCTTCAAGGCTGAGAAGGAGAAGGTCCGGAAGATGTCAAGATACCCGCCGGCTCCAGGGACCAGAAACCAAGTCCCTCCACCATTTTCACAGTGGGGGCTCTGTCCTTGGTCCCCTGCGGCCTGGCGGGCTCCCACAGACACCTTGCATCCTCCACCAGGCCCTTTCCCTCCCGTCTCTGGCCTTCATTCAGATTCTTTCTGTTCAGTGATAGTCATGTATCAGCTGTCCAGGGCAGTTGGGGTTTGTATGGCCTCCTTCCTCCTTCAAAAGGAAGAGGGACTCATGCTTCTGGGGGGTCTTGCATGATCTCAGTTAATTCTAACAGTAAAACACGAGGCCTCCCCATTGTACGGATGAGGACACTGAGGCTCTGAAGGGCAGAGTGTCTCTCACAGGAGCAGAGACAGTGTGCGGGACCCAAAGGTCAATGCCTCCCCAGGGTGGGCGCTCCCCTTCTCAGATCTGACCAGCCTGTCGCCCCTGACACCCTGTGAATAGCCTCCCTCAACCTCCCTGCTCTCGCTGTCCTGGGCACGAGGTTCCCCGGAACAACTCCAGTGTTGAAATCCCCAGGAACTTTAAATAAGAGGGCTTATTATGTGGGAATCAGAACAGAGATATAAGAAAGGCAGCAAGGTCGTCATCAGGCACAGAGCCTACATAGCCCAAAGAAGAATGAACTTGGAGCCAAGGTGAGCTGGTCTCATGTGGTGAANCCTCCGTCTTGGCGGAAGTCTCCCCAGGAACTTTAAATACGAGGGTTTATTATGTGGGAATCAGAACAGAGATATAAGAAAGGCAGCAAGGTCGTCATCAGGCACAGAGCCTACATAGCCCAAAGAAGAATGAACTTGGAGCCAAGGTGAGCTGGTCTCATGTGGTGAAAATGGAAACAAAGACAAAAACCTCAGACAAAGCTGGGGGGCAGAGGTCACTTGGCGACCTCATGTTACATTATTAATATTTTCTAAGGACAGATGAAAATGTGTCGGGGAGCAGGGGTGAGGAAAGGGTCCTTCAGCTCGGAGCCCCGCGGTAGTGTCCGCACAGGTCCCAGGCCAACCCCAGGCGGGACTGAGGGCTGCACTCACTCAGAGAGCTCAGAGGGAGAGGAGAGGATGAAGGCTTTGGGTCACACTCAAGTCTGGGGTCTGGGAACACAGGCCCAGGAATACATGAAGAATCAGAGCTGAGTATTGGCTCTGTAGGTGTCGTCTTTGGGGCTTATCTCTTAAAAGTTAGTGAGTTCGAACGTGTAGATTCAGTTCCGTACAGAGTGGACCGGGGTGTGGATCGAATGCCCCAGAGGGCTGTGTCTAAAGACAGAGAGACACGAATTCAAGGTCATGCCCTGGGACATTTAGAGATAAGCCGGCTGGGAATGAAGCTCCCAGGCAGAAAAAAATGGAGGAAAACCTGAGGAGAGGTGGTCCTAAGTGGGCAGAGAAGGGCCCCTGGGAGGCCAACCATCGACCACCCAGGTCACGTGCCATGGAACACACCTGTCACAGGCAACCACACAGGCACATCCCAGGTCAAGAAGGTGTGGTCCATTTCACCACCTAA
>NW_028097146.1:0-561 GCF_014824575.4 Sturnira hondurensis
CTGTTAGCATCCTGATAAATAGTGTCTTGAATTGTGCTTCTGAGAGGCTGGCCATTTCTTGGTCGCTGAGAGTTATGGGCTCTGGGACTTTGAGTTCTTCTTGCGCCATCTTTTGGGCTGTTTGTGCCTGTTCCATAGCAGGATCGGAACTCTAAGGTGTTCACTAGCGCATAGCAACTAAGTCGCTGGGTTGTGACGTTATATGTGGGGGCGGGGTCAAAGAGGAACAATGGCGTCCCCTCTACTGCCTGCCGCCACGGCCCCCACTGGTGCCCGTAGCTGCCACCATCACCGGGCCCACACGTTTTGTCCCACTGCACGGGAGTGTGCCACTGCCGTTAGCCCTCGCCCCCTGGGGCCTGCGTGGTCCGTCTCACTGTGCGCAAATGTGTGACCGAGGTCAGTCTGCCCCACACCCTGACTGGGTCCGGGCCACTTGCACGCCTAGGTCGGGGGATTGGTCCTGCTCGACTCTGCTCTGCTGCTGGCTCCGCCCCTCTTAACGTCCTGGTTGAACGGTTAGTTGTTGTCGGACTTCCGTATAATTCAATTTTCTGTCTT
>NW_028097147.1:0-647 GCF_014824575.4 Sturnira hondurensis
CCCGGATCCAACTGTCTCCGTGGAGCTGTGTCACATTCCGATGACAAAGTCGCATAGAGTCTGGCCTCCTCTGAAATGCCCAGTTCTTGAGTTAAGAGAAATCAGTCACGGAGGACAGCGTACCAATGTTGGCCTGACCTCCAGTGACAGGCACACGCAGAGAGAGAAGGCGTGTTTGCTGAGTGCCTCTCCCCACCGGTCACCGTGGACAGCGGAGGCTTCCGCGCATTGTCCTCATACTGCGCTGGGCACCTGGGTTCCTGTGTCACAGATCAGCGGGCCGAGGTACGGAGGGCTCAGTGACTTCCCCAAGGTCGTGCCACTAAAGTGGCAAAGTGAGGGCTCTGAAGTCCCACTTTAGAAATATTCCTCCTCCACGGTCGAGGACCTCTCACCAAAAGGCAGTATTTCTTTGGACCAACCCGCAGTGTGTGTCTGTATGTCTACATTTCTCTAAGGGCAACCCCTTGGGCCCCAGTCCCTCCGTCTGCACCTAAGGCAGCCACACCAAGCCACTCCGGCACTTGCCTCCCAGCCCTGCCGTCCGGAAGCCCCGTGTCTATGGACCCAGTCAGAGGCTTTCAAGCAATAAATCAAGGTGTTTGAAAATTACGAATAAGCCGGGGAAGCCAGGGCTCACGGTGGCT
>NW_028097148.1:0-1237 GCF_014824575.4 Sturnira hondurensis
AGCTGCCCCGAGCCCCGCCCAGGGGCTCCGATGTTTCTAATTACATAAATCATGGGTGGAGGCGAAGGGTGGAACCAGACGAGGTTTTCATCCAAGAAGCGTTGGACTCGCCGCCCTCCCTCACGGAGGGCGGGCTGCCAGCTCCCGGACTGATGCACAGCCGGATCGGCCCACGCCGCGGACACACGGAGGAGGCGCGGAGGTGTGTGCGGTGGCAGTGGGGCTTCGGCCCTGGATGCGGCC
Source organism: Sturnira hondurensis (assembly GCF_014824575.4). Lineage (NCBI taxonomy): Eukaryota > Metazoa > Chordata > Mammalia > Chiroptera > Phyllostomidae > Sturnira > Sturnira hondurensis. Next base: position 244 of record NW_028097148.1, read on the forward strand.
TGGCTGCACCTGCGGGGGGAGCATCCCACACCAGTGGCACTTCCCGGAGAGACAAAATGGCGGCGTCTCTCGTCCCTCCAGCAAGGGGGTGTATACCCTATAAGCCTCCATAAGTCTTTCTAGGAAGGCAGCAGGGGACTCCTCTCGTCCTTGTATGACCTCACTGACTTTGCTGAAGTTGGTGGGCTTCCTAGCTGCTGCTTTTAGTTCCCTGAGTAGAACCCAGCGATATTGGAGGAGCGCGTCCCTCCCCCCACTGGAATTGGGGTCCCAATCGGGTGGCTGAGAGGGGAGTATATCTTCTAGCTCCCTCCTCCCCGCTGCTGTGCTGCCCTCCTCTCCCATGACAGCTTTTGCAGCCTCTCTAATAATCCTGTCCCTTTCTTCTGATGTGAAGAGGATCTGCAGGATTTGCTGACAGTCATCCCACGTGGGCTGGTGGGTTCTAAAAATGGTCTCAAGGAGGGAGATTCACCCTTGAGGCTTTTCCGAAAATGGGGGGTTTTGGTGCTTCCAATTATATAAATCACTAGTGGAAAAGTACATATATTAGCCTGGGAGGAGCGCGCGGAGGCGCATCCAGCCCTGGAGGCGCCTCTCGCAGCGGCAAAATGGCCGGCGCTTCCTGCGGAAACAAAATGGCGGAGGCAGCGTTATCTCCCGCCGGAGGGCCGTGCACCCCGCCCGAGGTTATGGCACCTTCCCCATAAGGTGTGCCTCCACGGGTATGTGGTGGACTTAATCTCTATCCCCTCCCGGGTGGGTGGAATCTGGTTTTTCTGGGAGGGGGTAGGGAGGTGGAACATTCACAGGATCAAGTGGGTCTTCTGGCTGCCCTAGGAGCACCGGGTAAAGCCTGGGCTCACCCAGCGGTTTCCTCAGGGCGTGACCATTGCCAGATTCGCCCCCCCTCCTGGTCTGGGCTTAGAAGTAACACATATTGCTCTCCTACCCCTCCTGTTTGTCTGCATGCATCTTCTAATATAACCTGGGC
>NW_028097149.1:0-835 GCF_014824575.4 Sturnira hondurensis
CTACAGCCAACATCATATTCAATGGGCAAAAACTAAAAGCTTTTCCACTAATATCAGGAACAAGACAAGGTTGCCCACTTTCACCACTTCTATTCAATATAGTATTAGAAGTTCTAGGCACGGCGATCAGACAAAAAAAGGAAATAAAAGGCATCCAAATCAGAAAGGAGGAAACAAAACTGGCACTGTTTGCAGATGCCATGATAGTGTACATGGAGAAGCCTATAGCCTCTACCAAAAAACTGCTGGAACTAATAAATGAATTTGGCAAAACAGCGGGATACAAAGTCAATATCCAGAAATCAAAGGCATTTTTGTATACCAACAATGAAGCANATATAGCAAAAACAAAAATAAAATATCTGGGAATAAATCTAACCAAGGAGGTAAAAGACCTGTATGCAGAAAACTACACAACACTGAAGAAAGAAATCAAGGAAGACACAAACAAATGGAAACATATACCGTGTTCATGGATTGGAAGAATTAACATCATCAAAATGTCCATACTACCCAAAGCAATTTACAGATTCAATGCAATACCTATTAAAGTACCAATGGCATATTTCACAGACATAGGACGAACATTTCAAAAATTTATATGGAACCATAAAAGACCCAGAATCGCAGCTACAATTTTGAGAAAGAAGAACAAAGTGGGAGGCATCACAATACCTGATATCAAACTGTATTACAAGGCCACTCTAATAAAAACAGCCTGGTACTGCCATAAAAACAGGCACATAGACCAATGGAATAGAACAGAGAGCCCGGAAATAAACCCAACTCTCTACAGTCAATTAATATTTGACAAAAGGGGCAATAACATAAAATG
>NW_028097150.1:0-855 GCF_014824575.4 Sturnira hondurensis
ATACCACCATCAGAAAAAATTAATTAAATTATATATTCCATCAAAAAAGAATAATAGAAACAACAAAGTCATTTACAGTAGTAGTATTTAGGGTAGTATCTTTTCAACAGTACTAGTAATAAGAAAAATTTTTTTTGGCACACTGTGGAAATAATATTAATTATTATACAACTAATCTTGTTTTGTTTCTTCCCCAGAAATGTATTTTTCTCTCCTTTGGGGAACTTCTAGCCATCTATATATTCTTGCAGCCCATGCGTAATTACATTCTCTAAGGTAAAAGTAGGCCTGGGGGAAAGGAATTCTAACTTGGCTGGGCTTTGACAGATATTTTGTTATTTGAGGTTTTTTTTATACTCTCCTCCCTATTGCATTTTTGTGTGCTTTATTTGTCTCTAATCTTGCCTCATGTATTCGAGTTAAACTTGTAGTGTATTGTAATTAAAAATATTTTCCAATTAGCTTTTTTTCTCTTCAACAAATTAATCTGATTCAGGAGTAAATTATTTATTACTGAATTCTTCTCTTTTCCCTGGTACAAGGACCTCAACAAATGACCATGATTTATAAATTAAAATGAAATTTGGAACACTTGACTCTTACTTAGTCTTTGTACATGTGTGTGTCTGTATGGAAAAAGTCCAGCCATTGATTATATAACGAGAATGGTTTGTGTGATAACCATGTAAACTGGCAGCCAAGGAGAGTGGACTGGAATGTGCACGTGTAAATACTGAAAACTTCACTGTACTAGTCAGTGAGGGTGGTAGATGCTGTTGAGTGAGCTTGTGTACTGTGTAGCCATTGCATTAAAAGTGACTGAGCAATTAGAGCAACAAATCTGCATCAAATTTT
>NW_028097151.1:0-739 GCF_014824575.4 Sturnira hondurensis
AGTGGAGAGGTTGGAATCCTGGAGGCACAGGCTAAGTGGAAGCACTAAACCTGGCAGGTAGCACGTTTTGATGTACAGGAACCTTTGAAGGTGGCTTATTGGGCAGCAGGTAGGTACCTTGGATCTTGAAAAATCTGAGCATCCTCGAAAGTCTGAGCAGTGAGAAAGAAACGCGGTATAGCCCAGGCTGGCGTAGCTCAGTGGATTGAGCATGGGCCTGCGAACCAGATGATCACGGTTGGATTCCCAGTCAGGGCACATGCCTGGGTTGCAGGCCGGTTCCTTGCAGGCTAACTACCAGCAGGGGATGCACAAAAGGCAACCATACATTGATGTTTCTCTCCCTCTCTTCTTCCCCACTAAAGATAAATAANGCTTATTGGGCAGCAGGTAGGTACCTTGGATCTTGAAAAATCTGAGCATCCTCGAAAGTCTGAGTGGTGAGAAAGAAACGCGGTATAGATATTTATTTGAAATAAACACGGAAGAGCTGAACATAAATAAATGAAACTCTGGATCTGGTTGGTGACTTTGGCCAGCCTGATGTCTAATGATGGTCCCTTACTCAGGTCCCACACCTGACCCTGACCCTGACCCTGACCATGAGAGACTGCTGAGGAAAGACCCCACACTGAAACAATTAACTGTAATCAGTCTTCCTGGGCTTTGCCAAAGGGACCTGTAGCCGTTCACCGGAGATACTATGCACTTGCTTTAGGGACACTTGCTCTAAGCCAGA
>NW_028097152.1:0-966 GCF_014824575.4 Sturnira hondurensis
TCCCTGTCCGGTACATGTCAATAGTTAGGCCGTCCCTGCACACCCAGCACAGCGCGGTGGGTCCTCCTGGGTTGCTGCCTGCCGTCTCTCCCCTATCTCACTGTCTCAGGTCCCAGGCCGTCACATTCCTCCCATACTCCTGCCCTAGAATGGTCTTCCCTTTTCTGCCCTCCCTGCCCAGCACGTACTCCCGGGTTTTGTTCCAGCACTGATTTCCCTCGTACTCAGTGTCTGCCCTCCCTGCCCAGCACGTACTCCCGGGTTTTGTTCCAGCACTGATTTCCCTCGTACTCAGTGTCTGTCTCCATCTGGTTTGGTCGGCTGTGGTGACTTCGAGCCTCCAGACCCCAGCATTTAGTGGAGTGCCCAGCAATAGTTGATGCTCACTAGGAGAGACTTGTTGGTTTTGTCAAAGGACTAGGAAAGATGTTTACCCAGAGAGGCCTGGATAATCTTCAATTATCTGGGCTGGTGTGAGAAAGAATAGTTCAGGCAATGCTGAGAGTAATATTCTCCAGCCGAAAGAGCCAGAGCCAGGGGGCCAGGTTGGGGATTGAGCGTGCAGACCATGCCCAGGGGAACTGCTCAGGGTTTAGCCAGCAAATATTGAGAGGGCGTTGGTGTCCCGCTGTCATATGGCCTCAGCTGCATGGCTCAGAGTTGGGCCAAACTTAAGGAAGGCATAAGACAGTTGGAACTACTTCATGGTGGCCAGGTAGGTCAGACAGGCGAGCAGTTGGTTTGTTCCTGGAGTTCGAGGAACAAACTTCTTCTTCAGCTCTCGACCCCAACTCTGAGCACAGGACTTGGCACTCAGGAGATGTTTGTCGACGGAGTGCATGAACAGACAGGGCGTGCCGGAACTTAATAGGAGACCATGGGAAAGTATTAGAAGAGAATTCCAAATGGATTGATGAATTGTGAGTGAAAATACTGACTTGAAGTGGGAGAAGGAGCCAGCCAGCC
>NW_028097153.1:0-507 GCF_014824575.4 Sturnira hondurensis
ACACTCAAAATGGAGGTCAACCTGAAGTTGCTACATTAAAATTTGTATAGTGTATAAACTCGAGTGTCTTAATAATAATAAATGGTCTGTACCCATCATTGGGCTTCTATTCTTCCCGCTTGAGATCACTTATTATAGATTTCCCAATATTATTTTTTAAAGGAAAAGGGAAACATAAATTATGGAAATTAAAAATACTATGATTCTATTTGTGTTATTGTTCATAATTATAGCTCCAATTCTTAAGATTCTGTGCCAAGAGTTCAGTATACATAATCTGAACTCTGTTCTATTTGACTTGGAAAAGAACATTTTGTTATTTCTGTTTCGGGAAGAGCAAGAAAAATAAGAGATTAACCAGTTTGAGAAGCTGTTAGGAATAATCCATAAAATGGTAACTCCTTTTAAAGCACCTCATATCAATCATTTCCTTTCTCTCACATCTGCCATGTAAATTGAATAGGACATGAAGTATTACCCTCATTTTTTTATTTTGCAAGGTAAACT
>NW_028097154.1:0-741 GCF_014824575.4 Sturnira hondurensis
CCTTTGCCCAACAGATGAACTACTTTATAGGCTTGACATCCCATCATGTGGCATGCTGACCTGGCCAATGAGGAAAGTGGTAACAGCCAGGCAACAGGCTCCTATTCAGGGTCAGGAGTTCACCCACTTGTATTTTGTGTGATTCCAGTGCCATCCGGAATATTGGTTTAATCCTTATGGTTTCACTATTAGTGTGTGCTAGAGTGTGTTCCAAAAAAGAGTAGCTCTGTAAATTGTCACCTGGGTACTGAAGGAAGTAGGATATTTAACTGGAAGAAGAGACACTATAGGCAGGAAAATTTAGCTCTCACCAACTAGTGAATCAAAATATTGCAAAAGGTTCGGTTTTATTCTGCTACTTCAGTGGGCAGAGATAGTACCCATGACTGAACGTTGTAAATTATGACTCAAGGCATTTCCCCTAAGATTAGGGATGTTCTTTTCTGACTATTTAAGTTGTTCAACAACTAAACAAATGGACTTTTCAAGTACTGAATTAGTTACCATTGAAACTATTTGGAGGCTGGTTGGCATCTTGGTATATGGGATGGTATAGAAAAAAATCTTTATCTTAGAAAAGAGTAAGTTAAAATCATCCTTAGTCAAGAAGAAGAGCCCTGGCTGGTGTAGTTCAGTGGATTGAGCACAGGCCTGTGAAGCAAAGCATCTCCGGTTCGATTCCCAGTCAGGGCACATGCCTGGGTTGCAGGCCAGGTCCCCAGTAGGGGACACATGAGAGGC
>NW_028097155.1:0-576 GCF_014824575.4 Sturnira hondurensis
GTTACCTCCAGGGTGCACACCTTCTCCAGGTAGGAGGCCAGGTGGTTGTTAAGGTTCTGCATGGTCAACTTCTCATTGCCTAGAGGAAGCCCGTCGGATTTGACCATGGTGCCCACATAGCCACCACCATAGCCCCCAGAGGAGGACAAGGACCCAAAGCAGGCAGATGACACCGACACCCACAGCCAACCAAGCCTTCGTGAATGCTGTGTGTGCTCACCGTAGGCAACTCCCCTTCCGAAGCACATGTTGCTGCTGCCCATGCCCCCAAAGACTGGCAAGAGCTTTAGGAAGTCGTGGCGGAAGAGGAAGCAGAGACGCTGGTCAAAGGAGCCGTGGTCGGCTGGAGGAGTCTGGATGTTTCTTCCATTGACATTTACTTAGCATGACCAGCAGGATTTCACAGAAGGCCGCCCAGGACCACCCTGCTGACACAGACCCTGTGCTGGGTACCCACGAAAGCCCATGGTGCTCCACCAGCTCCCCACTTCACACCAGGAGAATTTGGTGTGTTTCTCTAGGAATTCTGGTCCTCTTTGCTTTAAGTAGCAGGCCATGGCTTTATCAGAGATGCTC
>NW_028097156.1:0-727 GCF_014824575.4 Sturnira hondurensis
ATCCCAGGAAGAGGGCTCATTAGAGAGGGTGACCTGGCCTTGTCAGTAAGGGTCCCTCTTCGTGAATGTCTTCCAGGAGTGCTGTGTCCATGAAACGCCCTTCTCATGAACAGTTTGTGAAGATGAATGCATAGTCTAGGGACCGAGGTCTATCCTGGCAGTTGGGGTAATAGCCCAGGCTCTTGAAAGCTCCATGATCCTAAAGCCCACATTCTCAGCTCATGTTGATTGTCTGCTCACATCTCACTTCAATAACAGTCTGTAAGGTCATCAGTTGTCACCTGGAACCAACACACAGCTCAAAGTCCACCATGTGATCATTTAAATCTAATATTCAACTTTTCAGCCCAAAGTCTCACAAAGAACCCTAGAGGGGAAACCCATGAAGGAAGCACCATGGGTTTGAAATCTCTGTGTGAATGAGACAGGATTCTTCCCTGTGACATGGGTGAAGGAAGCTGTTAAATGGTGGTCCCAGGACGTGTGTGCTGGTCTGGACTTCCTTCTGCTCACACGTGTCACCCTGAACCTCATGACTCCCAACACAGGAGTCCTGTTCCTTCTTCTCTCTGTCACTAAGTACAATAGTCAGTTAGCTGACCATTCCGGAGATGACAACACAGGACATTTATGTGATATTGGTTGGAATCCACTGCTGTCCTTCAGGAGTGGGGACAGGAGTTGGGGACATAAATGCTATTTATGGGACAACACATCCGGATGAGAG
>NW_028097157.1:0-1135 GCF_014824575.4 Sturnira hondurensis
AAAAGAGTACTGAGTATCTTTCTTCTATGTATGCCTCACTGTGGGTACCCTGTGTACCCTCTCTCTTATATAACACAAAATCTAATGTTTCTTTCAATTTAAACACATAATGAAGAGACTCAGTAAAAAACTAGATGATTTTCGTTTCAGCCAGGGAATGTTACCAAAGATCACATCCTGGCTAAAATATAAAGGCAGCATGTACCTATCAAGCTAAGGTTAATCAGAAAAAGAAACATGAAAGATTTTTCAAGGAAATTGTTCATACAGGTAGTAGAAAACCCAAAGAGCATAAAAGGAATGCTGAGGTTACTCAGAAATTAGTAAGTGTAAAAATAAGCTATTACCCCTAAAACAGAGGAAACTAAACAGATGAGTGGGTTTGCCGGAACCTGGGAGCTTAGAGCATGGACAAGTGAGGGTCAGTGCTTGGATCTACGGACAGAGGTTCTGTAGAGGGCACATCATGTGTTTAACGTGCAGACCTAGGACCTCTAACTGCAAGTACCAAGGGCAGGATGCCGGTATCTCTGAGGGGCTTCTTTGTGCCTGGTGGCAGGAATACAAAAGAATGTGGAGGCTGGAGTTGGCTGTTCTCTTTTGATAATAGACACTGTCAGAAACTAAATGCAGGAAGGAGTCTCTGGCTTTTTCCTTAAAACCACTGCTAAAAATAACATTCGGCACAGTGACAGAGAAGCTGAAACATGCTAAAGATGTTTTATTTTTGTACAGGAGTAGACATAAGCATGTTTATTACTGAATATTTATATTTTGATAATGAATAGAAAAATTTATTATTGTAACTACTAGTAGAATAAAAATTCAGAAATAAAATGTCTATTTTTCGGGTAAATAGGAAATGAGAGATATGATATGAATGCAAACACATATTCATCCACAAAATGATAGCTCTATCAAACACATAAAAAATATTATCAAAATTTATTATTTGATTACCTCCACCCCATACACATACTTTTTAAAGAACAGATCTAATTTTTAAATTATATTTTATTGATTATGCTATTATAGTTCTATTTTCCCCCTTTAACCCCCTTCACTAAGCACCCCCACTCCCTCAGGCAATTTCCCCCAGCATTGTTTGTGTCCACAGGTCATGCGTTTAAGTTCT
>NW_028097158.1:0-1019 GCF_014824575.4 Sturnira hondurensis
CAATTAAGAGACATAGAATAGCTGAATGGTTAAGAAAGCATGATCCACACATGTACTGCCTACAAGAGACCCATCTCAGGTCAAAAGACCACCACAGACTGAAAGTGAAAGGATGGAAACAAATTTTCCAAGCAAATGGTCAAGAAAAAAAAGCTGGAGTAGCAATTCTCATATTAGACAAAATAGGCTTCAAAAAAAAGGCTATAAAGAGAGACCCAGAAGGTCACTTCATACTACTCAAGGGAAGAATCCACCAAGAAGACATTAACATCATAAATATATATGCACCCAACATAGGAGCACCCAAATATATAAAGAAACTCCTAGAGGACCTCAAGAAACATATTGACAGCAACGCAATTATAGTAGGGGATTTTAACACCCCACTGTCAAAAATAGACAGATCTTCCAAACAAAATATCATCAAAGATATAGCAGCATTAAACGACACTCTAGAAGAAATGGACCTAATTGATATATATAGAGCCCTCCATTCCAAAGAAGCTAAATACACATTCTTTTCAAGTGCACATGGAACATTTTCAAAGATAGATCACATGATGGGACACAAAAGAAGTCTCAACAACTTCAGAAAAACAGAAATCATACCAAGCATCTTCTCTGATCACAAGGGACTGAAATTGGAAACCAACCCCACAGGAAAAAAACCAAAACACCCAAAAGCATGGAGATTGAATGGCAGGCTATTAAACAACGAATGGGTCAAGACTGAAATTAGGGAAGAAATCAAAAAACTTCTTGAAACTAATGAAAATGAACTCACAACAGCCCAAAACTTATGGGACACAGTGAAGGCAGTCCTGCAAGGGAAGTTCTTAGCAATACAGGCCTACCTAAAGAAGATAGAAACATTTAAAACAAACAACCTAACCCGACGCCTGCAAGAACTCGAGGAACAACAACAAAGACAGCCCAGAGCAAGTAGAAGGAAGGAAATAACCAACATCAGAGCAGAACTAAATGACGTAGAGACTAAAAGCACAATTCCAAGGATCAAT
>NW_028097159.1:0-698 GCF_014824575.4 Sturnira hondurensis
GAGCCCTAAAGTGTTCACTAGAACAGGGCAACTGAGTCGCTGGGTTGTGACGTTGTATGTGGGGGCGGGGTCAAAGAGGGACTCTGGTGTCCTGTCCCCTGCCTGCCGCCATGGCTCTGCCGTCAGTCACCAGGCCCACGCGTTTCGTCCCACTGCACGTGAGTGTGTCACCGCCGTCAGTCCTCGCCCCCTGGGGCCTGCATGGTCTGTCTCACTGTGCTCGAATATGCGCCTGCGGTCTGCCCCGCACCCCAACTGGTTCCCGTCTGCCTGCGCGCCTGGGTCGGGGGCCCTGTCCTGCCCGACCCTGCTCGCTGCTGGCTCCGCCCCTCTTACCATCCCCGTTGTACGGTTAGATGTAGTCGGACTTCCGTATAATTCAATTTTCTGTCGTTTGGTTGTGTCTTTGTTTCTCCAAACCTTTGTTGTATTCAAACTTGGTTGTGGGAGAAGGCACAGTGTTTCCACCTATGCCTCCATCTTGGTGGAAGTCCCGCTATATTTCTAAACATTTTCTGACCACATACAAAAAGTTAAATTTGGATGACAAATCTAATAAAATAAAGACAATTTACAAAGCGATCAAAAATTTTTTTGAGAAAAAGGGTGTAGTTGAATTTCTTAGCACTAAAGAAAGTGTTATAACCATTCATTTCTACACAGCACAAGAGCAATGGATTGTCCATGAAGTTGACTGG
>NW_028097160.1:0-1390 GCF_014824575.4 Sturnira hondurensis
CACAGTAAGGTTCAAACAATAGATAACATTCAAAGAACTACTAAGGCTTAATTTGAGTCAGGGTCTGTTAGCTAAAGGGCTACAAAACTTTGGGAATCAAGTCATTTCCTGCTCGGACCCTTATGATTTAATTGAGAGAATTCTAAACAAAGTAAGTTTCACAGGAGTTAATGTATTTTTTATTAGGCCTTATCACCCTGGGGAACATATTCTTCCCAGCACAGGGCTGCACCACACTCTGTCATTGGTTAAAGCTTAAGTCACGCAAGAGAACTAAGGCAGACAAGAGATTAGGAGACTTCTCACAGACAGATGAGGACTTAGGTTATGTCAAAGCTGAGGGGCCAGTGTCCATCACACCCTTTTGCTATAGCCCAAGTTCTTCCCTGGGACCTTCCTATAACTCTGCCTGTCTTAGGTCTTCCCCTTTTGGGGAATCTTACCTATAATTCATTAACTGATCAAGAATTGGAGGCCAGTTATGAATGAAGTAAAAAAAGCAGAAGCTGTGCTCCTACCAGGGAGTAAGCTTTGTCCCCTTAGTGGTTTATGTTCCTGTGGTTTCTTTATCCACCTTCGTCATGGGGTGTGGGGTACAACTTCTGAAATCAGGCAGGGCAATTTACAATACTAATACACAGAAACTAACAAAAAGAATCACCTAAACTGTGCAGAGAAGGAGAGAACTCCCAACTGAGAGGAAAGGAGGAACCCCCAGAAAAAGTGCTAATGAGACTGAGGCAAGCAATCATTCAGACATAGAGTTCAGAATAGTGGTTATTAAGATGCTCAAGGAGCTCAGTGAGAACTATGAGGAACTCTATGGAAGCTACAAGTAGCTTACTGGGAAATACATCAACCTGAAAAAGGACATAAAATTTNTAAGTGCAAGGAGGAAAATAACAATGCAATATCTGAGGTGAAAAATACAGTAGAAGGTAATCAAGCAGGCTAACTGAAGCAGAGGATAGAATCAGTGAGGTGGAGGACCTGGAGGGAAAAACATGCAGAAATAAAACAAAAGAAAAAGTCTCAAAAAGAATGAGGAGAGTCTAAGGGAGCTGCAGGGCAATATGAAACATAATATTTGTATGGTGGGAATACCAAAAGGAGAACAAAAAGAACAAGAGGTAGAAAACCTGTTTGAAAAAGGAATGCCAGAAAGGGTCCCTATCTTGGTGAGGGAACATGCCACATAAGAAAGCACACAGGGTTCTAGTCAAGATAAACCCAAGAGGCCTACTCCAGACCCATAATAATCAAAATGGTGAAATTTAAAGACAAAGGGGAACCTTGAGCAAGCAAGGGGAAAAGAACTAGTAATATACAAGGGAGTTATGATAAGCTCTCAGCTGATTTCTAAAGAGAAACACCACAAGCCAGAAGGAAA
>NW_028097161.1:0-2232 GCF_014824575.4 Sturnira hondurensis
ATGCTGGTGGGAGGCAGGGTACTGGGTAGAGGGGAATAAAGAGGAGAAAAAATGGGAAAACTGTAAGAGCATAATCACTAAAGTATATTTTGAAAAATCCTGCTCAAATTCTATCTCTTTCATCTAGCCTTCCCTGAACATTCCTGTTAAGAATCAGTTGTCTTTATTTTCCTGTTGTGTGATGGATGCTCCTCACATTATTATTAAACTTTCCTCATTATATTGGAGAGGTTAGTATACTGTCCTTTCAACTACACAGCTCTTTGAAAAATGGGTTTGGGTGTTGTATTTATTTGCATTTTTCAAGGGTCATAGCTCAATTCTACTAGCAGAATGGATACCCAATAAATAGTTGTCATATGGACGAGTGGGTTAACTTGCTTTGTTTGCAAGTAGATAGTCTATCTTAAAAGAAGCAAAGTGACTTATGTATAAGAATTGAACACTAGAATAAGAAGGGAAAGGCCATTTTTTTGTAGCTTCCTAACACTGGAAGAGCAAGTAGAACAGCTGAAAGGAAAGATTTGGGTTCAGCAAACAAGTATAAAGACAAAGAGAAAGGATATAAATTAAAATAAGCTATGAAAACACAGTGTGGAAATGAAGAGCTAAGATCCTTTTTAAAATGAAAACAAATACTGAGAAATCAATATAAAATGTTAAGATTTAGTTCTATGAATCAAAAACTGATAACAGTCCCCAGATGGTGTAGCTCATATTGAGCCAAAACCTCTAAGCCAAAATGTTGTCAGTTTGATTCCCAGTTGGGGCGCATGCCTCGGTTGGGGGCCAGGTCCCTGGTAGGGGGCTTGGGAGAGGCAACCACACACTGATGTTTCTCTCCCTCTCTTTCTCTATCCCTTGCCCTTTCTCTAAAAATAAATAAATAAAATATTTTAAAAACTGATAATAGTATAATATTCATGATTTCTTATTATTAATAAGAAGTTCAAGGACAAATAACAGTCAATAAGATTTCACACTGATTTTTGATTGCTGATTCAAAGTGGTGATTCTAAATCTCTTTGGGTTCCTTACATAATTTTGGTATGAAAACAATGAATAATGCATGCTCCTTTTTGTCTAAGGGCAAATTTTTAAGCTCAATGTATTTTTACAAAAAAGCACATAAAATCCTGAGGTTATGGAAATATAATTCCTTAAAGACATGGATTTTAAATAGTAATGTGAATAGGCCCTTAACTACAGGTATGTGTATATATTTCAGACACTTTGAGATACTTGGTGGTTAGGCCACAATTATACATTAGATTATATTATCAAAAGTTTACTTTTTAAATAATCATCAGCTTTGGGAAGCACTGCTTTGTGGTGCATTGCATTTAGGAAACCTTAAAATTACATGTACCAAGATGGGAAATCAGATCATTTCACTTCAGCAACAGAAATTAAGCATGTTTTCTTTTTTCAAGTACAAGGCAATAGTTAATGTGTAATTACTTGGCTTAGGGTTGATGAGCTGGATCTATTTCTCCCACTTCTGAAATAACTTGTCTGTAATATTCAGATGAGTGCTTTACCTTTCTATTTTGCTTTCTCCATTAGTGAACAGATCTAACCTCTGATAGATGCATAATGCTGAGCCTCACAGTATGATTGATAGAGACCCACATTTAGCTCTCAGAGAAATTTGCCCAACATTATGTGAAGTGTAGTGAACATTTTTTAGGAATTTTTTAATAGAAGCTTGTTATTTTTTTATTTTTTATTTTTGCTAAGTAATTCTTTTGTTTTTTAATTTAATTATTGTTCAAGTACAGTTTTCTGTTTTATATTACCAGCCCTCCCTACCCCCGCCAGTGCTCCCCACCTCCCTCCCATTTCCACCCCCCACCTTAGTTATTGTCCATGTGTCCTTTATGCTTGTTCATGTGAGTCCTTCCCCTTTTCCCCTGTGATTCTCTCCCCTCTCCCCTGTTTGGTTTTTTAAAGTGAGGAATACAGACTATAAATTCATACACATTTTAAAAATATCTTTTAGAGCTAAATTTATTCTGTTAATTAAAAACATAAATCATATGGAATTTATATTTTAAAAGTTTTTATTTATTTTAAAAACAAATTTTTAAAGTAAAAATATTTTTCACTACTTTAAAAACATATTTTGAGGGCTTAATGTCTTTAGCTAAAGCACCTTGTCATATTGTACAACATGTTATCATTCAGATCTACCTTAAATCCATGTGGCCTGAATTCATGCCTTATTTTCTA
>NW_028097162.1:0-1106 GCF_014824575.4 Sturnira hondurensis
AACATAGGAGCACCCAAATATATAAAGAAAATCCTAGAGGACCTCAAACATGATATTGACAGCAACACAAATTATAGTAGGGGATTTTAACACCCCACTGTCAAAAATGGACAGATCTTCCAAACAAAATATCAACAAAGATATTGCAGCATTAAATGACACTCTACATGAAATGGACCTAATTGATATATATAGAGCCCTTCATCCTAAAGAAAGCTAAATACACTTTCTTTTCAAATGCACATGGAACATTTTCCAAGATAGATCATATGATAGGACACAAAATGAGACTCATCAAATTTAGGAAAATAGAAATCATGCCAAGCATTTTCCATGACCACAAGGGACTGAAATTGGAAACTAACCCCGCAGGAAAAAAAACAAAATCACCCAAAATCTTGGAGACTGAATGGTATGCTATTAAACAACGAATGGGTCAAGATAGAAATCAGGGAAGAAATAAAAAAGTTTCTGGAAACTAATGAAAATGAACTCACAACAATCCAAAACTTATGGGACACGGCCAAGGCAGTCCTGAGAGGGAAGTTCATACCGATACAGGCTCACCTAAAGAAAACAGAAACATTTCAAACAAACAACCTAACCAGACTCCTTCAAGAACTCGAGGAACAACAAGAGACAGCCCAGAGCAAGTAGAAGGAAGGAAATAACCAAGATCAGAGCAGAATTAAACGACATAGAGACTAAAAGCACAATTCTAAGGATCAATGAATCCAGGAGTTGGTTTTTTGAAAAGATAAACAAAATAGATAAACCTTTAAGTAGGCTCATCAAGAAAAAAAGAGAGAGGACCCAAATAAACACAATTAGAAATGAAAGAGGAGAGATAAAGACTGATACCACAGAAATGGAAGGGACTGTAAAAAATTACTATGCAGAGCTGTATGCCAAGAAATTTGAAAACCTAGATGAAATGGACAAATTTCTAGAAAAATATAATCTTCCAAAACTCAATGAAAAAGAAGCAGAAAACCTGAACAAGCCAATAAGAGCATATGAAATTGAAGAAGTAATCAAAAAAACCCCATCACAGAAAAGCCCTGGACCAGGTGGTTTCACAGGAGAATTCTACAAAGCTTTTAAGG
>NW_028097163.1:0-706 GCF_014824575.4 Sturnira hondurensis
GTGTTCACTAGTGCAGGGCAACTAAGTCGCTGGGTTGTGACATTGTATGTGGGAGCGGGGTCAAAGAGGAGCAATGGGGTCCCATCTCCCGTCTGCCGTCACGGCCCCCACCGGCGCCGCAGCCACCACCATCACTGGGCCCACATATTTCGTTCCACTGCACGCGAGTGTGCCACCGCCGTCAGCCCTCCACTACTGGGTTCGCCCCCTGGGGCCTGTGTGGTCCGTCTCACTGTCGCGAATGTGCGACCTTGGTCAGTCTGCCCCACAGCCCGACTGGGTCTGGGCCACTTGCACGCCTGGGTCAAGGGATCTGTCCTGCCCGACCCAGCTCCACTGCTGGCTCCCCCCCTCTTACCGGTTCAGTAGAACGGTTCGTTGTTGTCGGACTTCCGTATAATTCCGTTTTCTGGTCTTTGGGTGTGTCTTTGTTCTCCAAACCTTAGTTGTATTCAAACTTGGTTGTGGGAGAAGGCACAGTGTTTCCACCTATGCCTCCATCTTGGCGGAAGTCTGCTTTAAATATTTTTAAATGATGATTGTAAAAACAACATAACGTCACCAAGGAATTTCAGCTGACCTTTTAAGCTGCGTGACCTGATCACAACTTCAAAAATTAAGCAACATTTTAAGAGCAAAGGAAAAGATCGTACGCCTGACTCTTCAATTTATAAAGATTTCTGTTGTAATCTTCACACCCAAAACT
>NW_028097164.1:0-529 GCF_014824575.4 Sturnira hondurensis
GATCAGTGAATGCATATTCTGTGCCTGGCTTATTTCACTTAGAATGCTTCCACGATTCATTCATATTGTAGCATGTATCAGAACTTCTTTCCTTTTTATTGTTGAATAATATTCCATTACATGTACAGGGTAGGACAAAAATAAGTTTATAGTTGCTTGTATGGAAAAGTAACACAATAATTAGTAAGCAATAATACAAGAGTAAACTGTTTTGTGTACTCAGAACTGTAAACCTCCCTTTGCCCCATCCTGTAAATACTCTTTTATTTACCCTTTCATCTGTTGATCAGTTGTTGCTCCCACCTTTGGCTCTTGTAATGTTCTTACCAACACTAATGTACAAGTACCTGCTTGTGTCCCTGCTTTGTTTTGACTATACCTGGAAGGGAAATTGCTGGATCACGTGGTAATTCTACGGTTAGCATTCCCGAGTATCTGCCAACACCTTCCCACAATGGCTGCACCATTTCTCATGCCTAGCAGCAATGTACAAGGTCCCAATTTTCCCATCATGAATTTTTCCTTACCA
>NW_028097165.1:0-949 GCF_014824575.4 Sturnira hondurensis
CAGCTAGATCTCCATAGAAATAGAGCTCACATGGAGGGTTAGAAATAGGAGAGTGGGAGGAAGGGAAGGGGGGAGAAGGTACAGAGAATAAGTAGCATAGACAGTAAGTAGAAAATAGACAGGGGGAGGGCAGGAGTACTATGGGAAATACAGAATGTAAAGAACTTGCGACACATGGACATGAACAAAGAGGGAATGGTGGAAGAGGGGTGTGCAGAGTGGAGGGGGCTGAAGGGGGGAATAGGACAACTGTAATGGCATAATCAATAAAATATATTTAAAAATATAAAAAACACATAACCTCCTATGAGAAGAAAATTTTCCACTATGGCTCCTCTGGAGAGGGAATTACTACCTGAGATTCATTTCAAAAATTCCATTGAGACGAATCCAATGAATCTAGATGTAGAAATAAGGACTTGACATTTGAGTTGACTTCTAGGTGATGGAGATTTGCAAGGTGATTTTTACTTTCTTACATCAATGATAAGATAGTGGCAAATCTGAAGAGTATGTGATGGTAGAGAGATAAGGGGATTTGTGGGAGGCAGGGCAGGTAGAGTATGTATCATTTTGAAGCTTCACATTTGAAGACTACGTGGTAATCAATCAAAAATATTCTTTTTTATTTAATTATTATTCAAGTACTGTTTTCTGTCTTTTACCCCCATCCAAGCCCACCCCCGCCAGTGCCCCCCACCTCCCTCCCATTTCCCCGCCCCCCTGCCTTAGTTTTGGTCCATGTGTCCCTTATACTTGTTCCTGAGAAAATTTCCCCTTTTCCCCGAAAATTCTCCCCACTCTCCCCTCTGAATCCTGTCAGCCTGTTCTCTAATTCAGTGCCTTTGGTTATGTTTTACTTGCTTGTTTCTTTTGTTGTATAGGTTCCTGTTAATGATGAGATCATATGGTATTTGTGTTTCGCCCCCTGGCTTATTTCACTCAGCAT
>NW_028097166.1:0-1035 GCF_014824575.4 Sturnira hondurensis
AGAAGTGGGGAGAAGGTACAGAAAATAGCATAGACAGTAGGTAGAAAATAGACGGGGGGGGCAAAAATAGTAGGGGAAATATAGAATCTAAAGAACTCGTGACACATGGACATGAACGACAGGGGGGGGTGGTGGGGGGGTGTGCAGGGTGGAGGGGAGCGAAGGGGGGAATAGGACAACTGTAATGGCATAATCAATAAAATATTTTTTTTAAAAAAGGAAAAAAAAAGAAAAATCTGACATTTTCTTTCCCACGTTTTTATTCCAAGCCAGTAGTAAAACTCAGTAGGCAATTTTCAAAAATGAGTCAACAAGTATCAAGTATCAAAAACATGAATCAGCCCTGGCCAGTGTGGCTCAGCGGGGTGGGTGTTGCCCCACAAAACGGGAGGTCACAGGCTCGATTCCCGGTCAGGGCACGTGCAGGAGGCAACCAATCCGTGTTTCTCTCTCACACTGATGTTGCTCTCCCTCTCTTCCTCCCTCCCTCCCCCCTCTCTAAGAACAAATAAATAAAATGTTTAAAAAACCCACACAGATCAATATGACTTACAATCAACAACATAATACTTATTTTTAGTTTCACCTGCTGGAAATCCGTGCTCTGACTTGTGGAACTTTATAAATTGCACATAGTCTGTGATGCTTCCTATTTGTTACAGGATTTCTCAGACTGCGAGGAAAGAAATACTGTCGTGCCAACCGTGTTTGCAGCATAGCATTCAGGACGTCCCTTTTAATAAAATCTAATGAGTCCGTAAATCAAGGAAAAGTCCACTATCCTTCACATTTGATTTCAATGTCCTGAGCCCCGTACCGTAGGTAAGTCAATGACCTGAGAGACGCCAGAGGGTCCAGATCGCCCTGCAGGACGACAGCCGCAGGTGAGAACGCAGGCGCCGCGCCCCGTTCCACACTCTGGAATCTGTCTTTTACTTTCTTTCTGCTCCAGGACCTGACACATTTCTACCCAGTGAACTGATACATAGACTTGAACTTCGTACACAGAACACCTTGGCCACATCAGTTTCTATT
>NW_028097167.1:0-1089 GCF_014824575.4 Sturnira hondurensis
TACTTCATTTCAATTCACATATTTTGCCCTCCTTCTCCTACCCCATTTTACCGTCTTTTTTTCTGTTATATTCATTTCAAATTTTGTTTCCTATTGCTACAACTTGTTTCCATTCTGTGCTCTTACTATTTCTTCCCTATCCAGCCTCTGAAAACCAATTTTCTTCTCAATGGTCATCTCACCTCCTTTTTCCCACTCTCAAAGTACCCATGTTCTCTCTCCACCCTTAGCAATTTCTGCTCATTGGTTGTGGATAGGGTAGTTGTTGCAATTTTTCAATTTTATCTCTACATCTTCACTAATTTTGTATTTCTTTTGGGGGGGGTTTAAAATATATTTTATTGATTATACCATTACAATTGTTCTATTCCCCCCTTCATTCCCCTCCACCCGCGCACTCCCTCCCCCACCATTCTCCCCTCCTTAGTTTATAACCACATGTCTCAAGTTCTTTAGATTCTATAATTCCCCCACTATTCTCGCCCTCCCACCTATCTATTTTCTACCTACCATCTATGCTATTTTCTGTGCTTTCTCCCCCTTCTCCTCCTCCCCCCCCCCCCCGTTTCTAACCCTCCATGTGTTCTTCATTTCTATGGTTTTGCTCCTGATATAGCTGTCCTTTTGGTTTGCTTTTGTTTTAGGTGTGATTGTTAAGAACTGTGAGTTTGTTGTCCTTTCACTGTTAATATTTTTCATCTTCTTTTTCTTTTATAAGTCCCTTTAGCATTTCATATAATAAGGGCTTGGTGATGATGAACTTCTTGAACTTTACCTTATCTGAGAAGCACTTTATCTGTCCTTCCATTCTAAATGAAAGTTTTACTGGATAAAGTAATCTTGGCTGTAGGTCTTTGGATTTCATGACTTGGAATACTTCTTTCCAGCCCCTTCTTGCCTGGAAGGTTTCTTTTGAGAAACCAGCTGGCAGTCTGATGGGTACTCCTTTGTAGGTGACTGTCCCCTTATCCCTTGCTACTTCTGGAATTCTCTCCTTCATTTTAGTCTTGGCTAATGTAATTATGATGTGTCTTGGTCTGTTCCTTCTTGGGTCCAACTTCTTTGGGACTCTCTGAGCTTCCTGGATTT
>NW_028097168.1:0-1248 GCF_014824575.4 Sturnira hondurensis
GATGGGCGGGGGAGCAGAGGCAGCGGGGCCACTGTAGCTCCAACTCCCTCCTGAGGAGGGCAGTGATGGGCACACTTTCCAGGAGAAAATGTACACGCTTTGGCCTCCCTGCACCCACCAGGTTTTCAATGTTTCAGGAGTCCCGCCTCCTCTCAGTAATGTAATGACACCCAGGGCTCCCACAGCTCTATCCTCTCCATTCCTGAGAGGAAGGAAGGAGGGTGCCAGGTACAACTTCCTCTCTAAGGGCCCCCTGGGCAACCCCTCAAGCCCAAATCGTCAGACTCTCTGCCATACACACGAATCTGGCCACTTCCTGCCCCAACCACCTCTAGGATCCCAGAATCTTTCTAGGTGTTCCCCAAACACTTGATTCCCCAAGTGACCCCACTGCCATGAACAGAAAACTGAGGAAAGAGACAACAGGCCTTGAGGTCCCTCTGAGACCAGGGAGCCAGGTCCTGTGCTAGGCCAGCTCTGGGGCCAGAGAATAAAGGAAGTTATTTGTGATGCTGAGGACAGGAAAAATACCGTGTGGAGTGCTTTCCTCTTGACCCCGCAGCCTGCTGGGGCCCCTGCAGGCTGTCACTCCCCTTGGAACTGCCCTGTGACTCATCGCTGACCCCTCTGGTCCACAGAGTGCTCACTTGGAACTCAATAACAGGCTGCCTTGGGACATCTCTTGAATTGTTCCTTCACTGTCACATTGTGATTGAACTTTTTCCCATGGGATGTTTGACCTCAGCTTCTTGAAGGCAGAGGACCTCCTGGCACAGGGTGGCAATCTGAGCAAGCTGTGAGTGTAACAACGAGTAGGAAGATCAGATATTCTCGGTTCCATGTGTCCGTGTGGTAGGAAGCAGGAAGGGACAATGATAGGGGGTATCATTTTGTCCTGAGGGGATGCAAATGAGCAAGGAGAATTGGGCACTTTTAAAAAGATAGTGGAATCTAAACAATACTTTTTTTCCCTAAATATGTGGACACTCCTTTAGACACAAATTATCTGATTTTCTAAATCCCTCATGCCGTTTTGCATAGGTAGATGCCCCCAACTACAGAGAAGAGAGGTATAACCACAACGGCCATTAGCTGCAATGGGTCACTTTCGGTTGCTGCTAATAAAGAACTTTAACGACTCAGAATGTCTTCTGTCCTTGTTCTGCAGAAGTGACAAGTCTGTCATTGTAATCTCCCATTATTGTCCCTTGGAACCAATGAATGACACGTTAGTCATTTATTCATCAA
>NW_028097169.1:0-881 GCF_014824575.4 Sturnira hondurensis
GGAGAGCCACTTGGTTTCAGCAGAGTGCAGACCCCCTCTTGGCCAGGTGAAAGGGAAGACTATGCAGCTTTGCCAGAATGGGGATCCCTGCGGCTAGGTAAAGAAGAAAGATGCACGCTTTTGGTTGAGTGCGGCTTTGGTAGGAGAGGCCCACGCAGCTTTGGCGTGGTCCCTTTGGCTGAGTGGCCTGGAAACCAGGAGAGACTTTGACTGGAACTTGGTACAAAGAACTCTTGCCAGTGGAAGGTGCCGCATGACTTTGGATGAATTGGAGATCCTGCCCAGACAGGCGACACAGTTCACGTGCCAGTTACCTGAAAAACGGACGTGTGCTCTTTTCCTGATTTACGGTACCCGGAGTTGGGACAGTGGGAGAAGGGAGCGCTGTGTGTGGGTGTGTGTAGGTGTATACCCTTAAAGACTTTGATATTTTAAGGAAGGCATCAGGCCTGAATAGCATTAAATAAACATTTTGTTTCCTTTTCACAAATCTCTGGCATTGAGAGATGTCTTTCCAATGGGCGGCGGACAGAAGAGCCCAATAGATATTAGTATACTGTCCTTGGGAGGGTCCTCTGTTTTCTGAAGCAGTTTTTGGCATCCCTGCGTGGGCCAAGTATTGCCCCCCACCCCCCGACCCTTGTTCAGAAACAGTTTTTGGCGAGCCAGGCAGGAGGATAATTGTCTGTGGCAGACCAACCCCCTCAGGTGCGAGCAAGTGAGGCTTTGGAATTTTCCCAGGCTCTGAGGATTTCTCTGCGCTCTTGAGGGCATCGGCCGCCTAATCACGCCTGGAAAGGTGGAAAGGAAACAAACCAGGGAGGGAGCAGAGATGTGAAAGTGTTTGGGGATGAAGACTTGGTTTCTGACTGCTCTTTTGC
>NW_028097170.1:0-9832 GCF_014824575.4 Sturnira hondurensis
TGCCCTTCCAAAGAAGCATCCTGTTATTCAGGGTGATTGGATTCCAGAGGTCACCTGCCCATCACTGCACCTGGATTTAACAAGCAGCACCTGTATTTGGTTTGTGTCAAGGGTAGATATTATGGAGAGTTCTCACCAAAAAAAAGCAGGCAGGCAGGACTTCAACTTCAGTGTGAGAGCATGAAGAGCTATAATGGCTTCAGTCCTATTCATAATGCGGACATTGCTTTTTAAAACCACACTTGGACTGGATGTGATCCTATTGGAACACGGACATTGAAGAATATTTCTCTCCAGAATAAATTTCAACAGTGATAACACCGATACAATATATGCTAACACACATCCTTCCCTTCCCAATTCCAGTGCAGCAAATGCATTCAAGACAGACACTTTTAAGAGCACAGTTTGTGTGTTTCCAGGCCCTGGTAACAGGTTCCTTTTCTAGAAGAGATGTCTGTGTTGTCCATTCATCCACAAAGTGCTGGCCACTAAGGTTAAGATCCATACAGCTGCCACCAAACTACAGGGCTCACTCTGTCCAACTGACCCCACTCCTAGGATGGAGGCCTTGTCTTAGGCATAGCCCGCTGGTACTCTGGGCTACTGACAATCCCACTCTGACTTGTCTGGCTCGGTTCACCCACCAGAGCAGTAGGGTCATGGAGACAAGTACTGCCACATAATCATATTTGAGCACTCAGCTCCTTACTGAGTGTGGAGTTCAGCAAACTTTGGCCCCAGCAGCAAGTGAATAATCAGTCTCACAGTGTTCTCAGGAAAATGGCTAGAAATAAGCCATCAGGTAGAGTCCAGATTTATTCCCATGGTGATGAAGTCATTCCCAGAAGAGTATGGAGGTCTGGGTAAGGTGAAAAGCCATTGCACGAAATGGGGATCAGTGGAGTATCAGCCACCATGGTGTCTTGTCCTTGTGGGAGAACAAAAGACAGAGGTGCCTGGAGGAGCCAGCTGCTGTCAGGACAACAGCAGACCTACTGGTGGACACTGCATTCACGGAAGCCTGGAGGTGTTTGTTTCCCTATGTGGAGCAGTCCACTCATCAAGCCCTGCAAAGAATGAGAGTGTGGTCAGTCTACATGGAGTGTAGCTTCCAGCCTGGTAACGGTGAGAGAGAAACAGAAAGCCCCACCTCCCACTGTCCTCCTGGGGTTCACCTGTGAACAACAGGAAACACCCCTTTGGAGTCCCTTATCCTGGTACATTCCACACTGAGTGATTCCTGAGACTCAATGGCATTGATTCCTATGTTACCTAATCATTATACTATTGCTGAGTAGATTCCATTCATGCATGTTCCCAGGTTTTCTTACTTCAAAATTAGAAAAGCTTTTGGGATGTCTGAAACTTTTTCAAACACAAATAAAGGCCCTGTAATTATGTACTTATGTTATACTATGAACATATAATTTGTTATTCTGGATCTAACACTCGGTCACATTTTAAGTATAATTTCATAATAAACTGTGATGTACTTTGTTAAGAAAGGAAAAAATAGTAACTTGCTGAAGAAGAGGTCAGTAGTTCCTGGTAATATTTCTTCTGCAAACATGTTTACTTTGTTTATTGCCTGCAGTAAAAACCTCAGAAACCAGATTCACAGAGAAGAAGGCAGAGTCCCTGGATGCAGCTGTGAAATCTGAGAGGAAATCTCTGCTCTCAAGAAGAAGCTCCTTCAGTCTCCACCAGGTCCACACCTGCCTCTGGACTGTTCTCTACGATTGGTGAGAGGAGAGGGCCTTCTGGTGTCCTGAGTGGCCCTGCAGGCCAGCCCTCCTGCCTCCCCCAGGGAGGTTTGTGTCTGGGCTCACACTGACTTCCCCTCACTGTGTCTTTCACACAGTGAAACACTGCCATGTCCTCGACTATGAGACTGCTCAGTATTAAATAAACTTGAATCTTGGAGACATCCCTGCTGATTCCCAGTCTAGATTTCACCGTTGAGCTGTAGTATGTATTTCCACCACCCCACTTAGCACTGAACCACTCCAGCCCCTTCCCTGGAGCCTAGCAGATCCAATGCACACCACAGCTTATTATAGAGAATCCAGAGGGCACAGGTGAGGGAGAGGGTCTGTGAGAGCTTCACCAGTCCTGGACTAGACTTCTGCAGTTGCACCTGAAACAGGACTCCTGGGTACAAGGTGCATCAGACCCTCTCAGTCATGTGAAGTCACTAGCATCCCATAAAACTATTTCTGACACTTGAGACACTCACTCAGGGGGGCTGTCGCCAAGCACAGGAAGAGACCCAGCTTTCTCATCTTCTCTATAAGACAGTTCTGCCTTCTCAAGAAACCTCAGCACCCTGTCCGGAGACAGTTGTGCAACCCCACATCTCAGAGAACATTTAAAACTGGATCAGAGAATGAAATTTGCATGTAGGGGATTCTGTTTTCATAAGTAAGGAGGGACTTAGGTCACTGCTCCATGTCCTCCTGGTCCCTGAGAAAATTTTGTCTCTCAGACTAGATGGTGTGGATGAGAAATGGGAATATAGTTTGGTTATGAGACATCATTGAATCATGACAATGGACAGCCATTCTATCCATCATTTAAAAATTGAAGATGGACTGGATGAGGAACCACACTCTTAATTTCATGTGTTATTAAAGCGGATATTAAAGCAGATTGACATTATGCCCATACATCTGCCCACGTTGAAAAAATTACATGGAGTAGATTCATTTTTGCCAGATTGGAAAATCATAATTTTATAAAAGATAAGAGTTGATGTGAATATTCATGTAAAAATAAGAGTAAAACCAGAAAGTCTTCCCCTTGACCTGGCTGAGGTTCCTGGGCCTGAAGGTGGTGGTGCAGATGCAGCCTCTGTGTCAGCCCAGCTCCAGGGCATGCATCACACTGGTCAGGTCCTTCTGCCAGGAGTACAGCTCTGGTACTTCAGATGAAACTGATATTATACATGCTATGTCCTTCCTTTCATCTCACTTATCAAAGGAGAGTACAGGCAAACCTTTCCCACAGGTGAGGAACTCAGGAGGACTCCCAGGTTCCTAGACCACATGGGGAACTGAGAAACTGGAATTATCTTTAACCAGAAACACAGGCACTCACTCTGGGCCAGCAGGTGTTCTGAGATGTGTGTGGATAATGGCCTGTTTACTGGTCACAGAGGTTCGGTATAAAAACTGGCATCTTCGAGTGCACTTTTAACCATGAATGGTGGTAAATCTAGTGGCTGATGTCCTAGGAAGGGAACTAGGAGCTCATGATGGGCCAAGGTGACAGATAAAGGGAAGCCAAAGTGAAGAACAAGTGGACCTTTTATTAAATCGCCAAACTGAGGTGAAACACCTGATGGAAATTAAGCCTGGTAAGTGCTTAAAACCAGGTTTTCTTTTTTTCAAATAGTTTTTTTAAATTTAATTATTGTTCAAGTACAGTTTTCTCTCTTTTACACCCATCCTAGCCCACCCTCCCAGTGCTCCCCACCTCCCTCCCATTCCCACTCATCTTTTTTTTGTCCATGTGTCCTTTACATTAGTTCCTATAAATCCTTCCCCTTTTCCTTCTCAAATTCCCTCTCCTCTACCCTCTAGTCGCTTTCCCCCTGCTCTGTATTTCAGTGCCTCTTTATTTTGCTTGTTTGTTTATTGTGTTACTAGTTTCCTGTTAAAGGTGAGATCATATGGTATTTGTCTTTCACTGCCTGGCTTATTTCACTCAGCATAGTGCTTTCCAGTTGCATCCACATTGTTGCATAGGATGGTAGCTCCTTCTTTCTTTCTGCTGCATAGAATTCCATTATGTATATATACCATAGTTTTTTGATCTATTCATTTACTGATGGGCACCTAGGTTGCTTCCAACTCTTGGCTATTGTAAATTGTACTGCTCTAAATATTGGGGGGCATGGGCTCTTTGGGATTGGTGTTTTAGGGTTCTTAGGCTATAATCCCTGCAGTGGAATTGCTGGGTCAAAAGGCAGGTCCAATTTTAGTTTTCTAAGAAAATTCCATGCTGTTTTCCATAATGGTTGTACCAGCCTGCAATCCCACCAAGAGTAACTAGAGTCCCCTTTTCCCCACACCCTCTCCAACATTTGTAGTTTATTGCTTTGTTTATGATAGCCATTCTCACCAGTGTAAAGTTGTATCTCATTGTGGTTTTAATTTGCATCTCTCTGACAGCTAGTGATATTGAGTATCTTTTCATGTGTCTCTGGATCCTCTGCATGTCCTCCCCAGAGAAATGTTTGTTCAAGTCCTTTGCCCACTTTGTTTAATTGGGTTGCTTGTCTTCTTGTAGTGAAGTCGTGTAAGTTCTTGTATATTTTGGAGATTAAACCTTTATCTGAGGCATCATTGGTAAATATGTTTTCCCATACAGTTGGTTTTCTCTTTATTTTAATACCGTTTTCTTTAGCCATGCAAAAGCTTTTCATTTTGATGAGATTCCATTTGTTTATTCTTTACTTTATATCTCTTGCTCTAGGGGACATATCCGTTAAATAGTTGCTGCATGAAATATCTGAGATTTTCTTGCTAATGTTCTCTAGTATTTCAATGGTATCATTGCTTATATTTAAGTCTTTTATCCACCTTGAATTTATTTTGGTGTAAGGTGTAAGTTGGTGCTCAAGTTTCATTTTTTTTGCAAGTAGCTGTCCAGTTCTCCCAACACCATTTGTAGAAGAGGCTATTATTTCTCCATTTTGTGTTGCTGCCCCCTTTGTCGAATATTACTTGCCCGTAGAGATTCGGGCTTATTTCTGGGCTCTCTGTTCTATTCCATTGGTCTATGTACCTGTTTTTATGACAGTACCAGGCTGTTTTGATTACAGTGGCTTTGTAATACAGTTTAATATAAGGTATTGTGATCCATCAGACTTTACTCTTCTTTCTCAAAATTGCAGCTGCTATTTGGGGTCATTTATGGTTCCATAAAAATGTTTGAAGTGTTTGTTCTATGTCTGTGAAGTATGTCATTGGTACTTTAGTAGGTATTGCATTGAATCTGTAAATTGCTTTGGGTAGCATGGACATTTTGGTGATGTTAATTCTGCCAATCCATGAACACAGTCTATCTTTCCATTTGTTTATGTCTTCCTTGATTTCTTTCTTCAGTGTTGTGTAGGCCCTTTACCTCTACATACAGGCCCTTTACCTCTTTTTTTTCTAAATATTTTGTTTATTTATCTTTAGTGGGGAAGGGAAGGAGAGAGGAAGAGAAAGATCAATGTATGGTTGCTTCTAGTGCATTCCCTGTTGGGAACTGGGAATTGGTGCCTGCGGGGAACTGGCCTGCAACCCAGGCATGTGCCCTGACTAGGAATCGAACCGTGATCTGCTGGTTTGCAGGCCCACACTCAAGCCACTGAGCTACACCAGCCAGGGCCTCTTTTACCTCTTTGGTTAAGTTTACTCCTAGGTATTTTGTTTTTCTTTTTGCTATATTGAATGGAATTTTTTTCTTGATTTCTGCTTCCATTTTTTCATTGTTGGTATACAATAATGCCCTCAATTTCTGGATATTGAATTTGTATTTTGCTGTTTTGCCAAATTTATTTATTTGGTTGACCAGATTTGGGGTAGAGTCTATAGGATTTTCCATGTACACTATCATGTCATCTGCAAACAGTGACATTTTTGTTTCCTCCTTCCCGATTTGGATGAATTTTTTTCCTTTTTTTTCCCTCTGATTTATGTGGCTAAAATTTCCAATACTACACTGAATAGAAGTGGTGAAAGTGGACAACCTGTCTTGTTCCTGATCTTAGTGGAAAATATTTTAGTTTTTGCCCATTGAGTATGATGTTGGCTCTAGGTCTCTCATATATTGCCTTTATTATACTGAGGAATGCTCCCTCTATTCTCACGTTGCTGAGTTTTTATCATAAATGGATGTTGTACCTTATCAAAAGCTTTTTCCACATCTATTGTTATGAGCATGTGGTTTTTATCTTTGCTTTTGTTTATGTGATGTATTACATTTACTGGTTTATGAATATTGAACCATCCTTGCATCCCTGGGATGAATCCCACATGGTCATGTTGAATGATCTTTTTAATGTATTGTTGGATGTGGTTTGCCAATATTTTGTTGAGGATTTTTTAAATATTTTATTTATTTGTCTTTAGAGAAGAAGGAAAGGAGAGAAGGAGAGAAATATCAATGTATGGTTGCTTCTTGTGAGTCCCCTGCTGGGAACTGGCCTGCAACCCAGGTATGTGGCCTGACTGGGAATCGAACCGCGATCATGTGGTTCGCAGGCCCGCGCTCAATCCACTGAGCTACACTAGCCAGGCCTTGTGAAGGATTTTAGCTTCTGTGTTCATCAACAATATCAGCCTGAAGTTTTCTTTCCTTGTTGTATCTTTATCTGGTTTTGAAATTAGGATTATGATGGCTTCATAAAAAGAGTTTGGGAGTCTTTCATCATTTTGGAATTTTTGGAAAGCCTGTGAAGAATAGGAGTTACTTCTTCCTTAAATGCTTTGTAGAATTCTCCTGTGAAACCTTCTGGTTCAGGGCTTTTGTGCTTTGGGAAATTTTTTATTACTACTTCAATTCCATTTGCTATTATTGGTCTTTTCAGGCTTTCTATTTCTTCTTCATTGAGTTTTGGGAGATTATATTTTTCTAAAAAATTATCCCAGGTTTTCTTCCTTGAGTCTCACAAGCCTCCCATACACAAAAAATTCCACTGCATTCCCCATTATTTAATAGTGCACAGCGAGGCATGGGGGACATATGCAAGACTGAGGACATCCATGGAACAGTTATGAGATTGCCTCAGGTGACATATGTCTCAGGAGACTTTGTGTTTGTCAACAAAGAACTGAGAATGAGGGGTTTGTACAGTCACAAGGGGTTTTGATGACATCTTTTGTGGAGATGGCAACACTGTATTGGAAATACTGGGGGGCACCTATTAGGTTTCCAGGGCACTGGTCAGTATGGCCAGAAAGCAGAAAAAAGATGGGCATGCTCTGGAAGAACAGTGAGATCACCTGCTCCAGGAGCAGCATATCTGTGCCCTAAGGGACACCTGTGTTATTTAACCATTTACCATCCCCTGCCCCAACATGGAGGAAGATAACTTAGCCCCTGCCCAGGGCCCTGTCCAGCCCAGAAATGTGTGTGCTGAACTGCCCCAGAGGGCTCTCAGTCTGGACAGGTCTTCTCCAACTCACGTGCCTCTGTGATGTTCGTCTGAGATGCATTTCAAATGACACATAGGTGTCTCTTGTCCCAAGTTTCAAGAAGCTTTAGAGACCCTGAGACACGGCTAAATGCAACCTGTCAAAAGCCTTGTCACTTTTGTTACTCCCATGCCATGTGAGCTCAGAGGCATACATTGGATACTGGCTCAGGGGGACATTGTAATGTGAAAATTTATGGTGACAATGAGTTTCCTGAGAAGGGAGCATGCATTCTGGGCAGCAGGGTCCTGTGTGTGGTGAGGATCATGTGGTGAGGTTGGGGGTTCCCACCATCATTATGGTGACACCGTGAGGTAGAGAGTGTTGACCCTAAAGACATGCCACACACATTATATCTCCCCCTAAGAGCACTCGGATCTTGCAATGTACTGCTCCCTAAGGACATGTCTCACCCTCTGCCCTTGACCCCACACATCCACCTCACACACTTCTCTCATCTCAGTGATGCTGTAGCCCAGAATCCTTGATCAGGCTCACCCTGTTCCCAGACACCATTTCCAAGGAAATATCCCCAGGATGGGCACACTCTGTCTGAGGTTCTTGTCCAAAAATGAGCTCCTGAGAGCGACCTTGCACACCAGCCCACTGCAGCAGTCCAGACTCCATTCCAACCCTGCAGAGTCAGGAGTCACCAGTTCTCCTGGAAAACATGTGCCCACCTCTCACTAGTGCTGGTGTGACATTTATGGTAAAATATACACTCACTAACACTCACTCTTTTAGTCAATTTAAAATGGACACAGCGACATTAAGTACACTCACTCCATATGCAACCGTCATCGCAATCCAGACCCAGAAATGCTCACTTTTCAAAATTGACTCGGTTCTCATTATATAATAACTCCTTCCTTCTTGTCCCTATCCCAGCCACACTTCCAGTGCTCTGTCTCCATACCCTTGACCACTATGTTTCTCAGAGACATGGATACATACAGCTGCTGTGATTCTGAGAATGATTTATTTCTCAGGGCATTATGCCTGCAAGGGTCTTCTGTGTTCTGGTATCTGTTGACTTTTTCTTTTTTTTTTTTAAAGAGGAATGGCATTTTGTGGTGAGGATGGAGCACATCTTCATTATTCAGTTTCCTCTTCCATCTCTCTTGTTTTCACAAGCTGTCAGTTGAGTGTAAACGGGTGTTTTTGCTGTTTTCTTGATCAGGAAAGAGGGGCACAGAATAGGGAAAGTGGACAACAAACTGAGGTAAAAAGAGTCAATGTGTAATCACATGACATGGACAAGAAGCACCCGTGACTCAGAGGCTGTGCTGAGTTAGACAAACAGTAATGATTTCCATAGTGTTGCTTGAGGTTTCTTTCACGGTCTCCTGTCCATCCTGGAAGAAGCAGGTGAGGAGAATGGGGAAGAAGGAGACACAGTCTTTGTGATGGGGGAAGGGTGTATGGGGCCCTGGTTTCTGACAAGGACCAGGTCCACCTCCAGATCACACCTGTCTCAGCCTGCTGTTCCTGGGACAGGAGCACATATTCTTTCCCCTGCATTGTATCTCTTATGAAATAGCAGAATATGACAGAAAGAGGGTTCAGGGGAAATTGAGGAGTGACAGAGATATGAGGATAACAGAGGATTCTCAAGGTTACTTCCAGGCAAAACCTGGCAGCCCTGAGACACAGGAGGAGCCCATGTGCCCTGAGTGCTGGAGGAAATGCCAAAGCTCATGTGGACACTCCATTTCCAAGGACATCAGTGAAAAGAGTCACATTGGTGTCCTACAGGACTTCAACATTCAGGCATGACCACCCCTACCTCGGAGGGCAATCTGTTTCAAAAAGTCCACTCATTTTAAATAACCTCATGGAAGCACCCAGATAATGTGGGGGCACCAATTTAATCTGAAGTGGACCTCTTAAACTGACTGCCCCATAACCCATGTATTCAAAACTCTCAACAGACTCAGGCAGCCTTCTCCCCACATCATCCTCAATACTGTCTTCATAATCATAAACCTAGGAAATTTATCTGCTGAATGAGGAATCAGAGGAATGGCTGATGAATCTCACCAGATGAGACCTCAGCATTAGGGCCAAAGACAAAAGTCAGTAAAAATCCAGAGAAGCCCCTGCATTCACACCTCATACCTCACACTTCATGGAGGAAATGTGAACTCCACACCCTTGAGAATGGCTTCAGTGCAGGATGTCTAGCTACGGAATCTTGGACCACCCTGAATCTGTGACCTTTGGAAAGAAACAGCTAGCCCACGATCTTTGATACAATGAGAAAAGTCTCAAACAGTGGAAAGAGCCACTCAAGTTGTCCCACCAAGACCCCTGTCTACTCGCTGGTGAGATCTTACCTGCTTGCTCATAATCCTGGATTGGTGTTGACACAAATGCATATCTATCTCCCTTTCCCTTCTTATTGCAATTTTTAGGTGGATTCAGCACTCTGAATCCAGGTTTCTATACTGGATGTCTGGGAGTTTTGAACCTTACCCACTTTATCCACATCTTCCTTCATCTGAACACATTGGTAAGAAAGCCTGGGGTATCACTCCTTTGACCCCGTTGGAACAGTTGATCCAGCCAAGACCCTGCTCAACACAAGAATCTTCACCAGCCCTAAACCTTGACAACAACACACCCAGAGACAATTTCCTGGC
>NW_028097171.1:0-746 GCF_014824575.4 Sturnira hondurensis
TTATGTATGAGGGGTGTAGCCTTAGGCGTTCACCAGGGCCGGGCAACCCAGTCGTTGCGTTGTGACACTATATGTGGGCGCAGGGTCAGAGAGGACAAAAAATGGTTCTTTGGTCTGCTCTGCTCTCTCTCAGATTTCTGTCCCCTCTGTGGCTTTCCACAAGCAAATTGGGCCCTTCTGGTTCTGGTTCCCAGGTGTGTGGGCCGGTGTAATATCCAGGACCCTGTGCGTTCGTTGGAGAAGTCCAACGAACTGTCTGTGAGCCTGGGAGCCTCTCGTGGCCCCTCGACCTCGAAAGTTTTTCCAATTGGTTCTTTCAGGCTTGAATTCCCATCACTGGGGCCCTAGCCTGAGTGGTCTCACTGTTCACCTTCACTTGGTTTATCTGCACGTGAATGTGTGACTGCAGTCAGCCAGACGCCCTGTGCCCTCACTGGGTCCGCCTGTCAGCACCCCACGCCTGGGATCCACCAACAGCCCCCTACACTCCTGGGAGACCAATCTTCCCAATCCAACCCCACTCAGCCATTGACTCCGCCCCTCTTACCAGCCTGGCTGAGTGGTTCGTTGTTGTCAGACTTCCGTACAGTTCAATTTTCTGTGTTTTTGCTGCATTTGTTTCTCAAAGTTCCTTGTCTTTAAACTTAGTTGTGGGCGGGGGCACAGTGTTTCCACCTATGCCTCCATCCTGGCTGGAACTCATTTTGGTTTTCTAACACTCAAAATAATATTTTGGTTTCTTATGA
>NW_028097172.1:0-734 GCF_014824575.4 Sturnira hondurensis
CAGAGGAGTTAACTCAGGAGTTTGTGTCTGGGCAGCTCCTAGACCCCTCCTCATCTGAATCTTTGTGTGTGCTTCATGATGTATACGGAAGTTGTTTTCTGGTGCCTGCACGAGGCACCGCAGCCTAGTAGGGTTCACGGGCCAAACAGCAACAATTCATTTAAGAAGCAGAAAAGAAGGAGATGTTGGGAACTCCTCGTCCTGGTGTCAGGAAGTGTAACTGCCTCCCATGGCTTCCAAGGAGTGAGCAAGTTCTGGCACAGAAGCCACAAGGAGATGTAGCTTGTCTCTGCTAGCAAACGCTGCCTCTGCTCCCTCCTCGGCTCCAAGAGCACCGTCGGATCCTCAGAGGCAGGTAAGACTCCACAGAGGAGGGAAAGCTAACCAAGGGCCCATCGCTTTGGAGGCTATCATAGAAGGTCTGCGGGTGCTGCAGCCAACAGGGAGTATGGACCCTCACCCTGCAGATATCCTGATATAGCCCAGAGCCCACGTTCTCTGGGAGGAGCATTTCCTGGCCCTACGTCACTGAAGCCTGAGCCCACTGTGATGGGGGAGGCAGTGCAGCCCCTTGCCAGCAAGAACAGGATCCCAGGTGAGCTGGCATCAGAAGGAAGGCCTACCAATCCTGTGAAGCCTGCTTTGCTATGATTGCTTTTCGTTAAAGGACAAGTGCTACCCCAGAAAGTGAGTTTGTTGTCCCACAGTTGTGAAGCGTTTTGGCTGATAGACCA
>NW_028097173.1:0-658 GCF_014824575.4 Sturnira hondurensis
CTCTGTGCTCGCAGTTGTACTGATTGATCCAAAGAGCAGGGACTTCATCTACTTTGTTCCTGTTTGGGTTTTTCACAAAGGTATGTGAATAGATGTGAACTCATACAGGAACAAAACTAAGAATATGAAGAATGAAGACAAAATGAGACCAGATCAAAGTGTAAGCAAAATTAAATGGAAAAATAAAATACTAACTGAAACAAGACATAAAATTGCAATAATTTAATGGCATGAGCATGACTTATAGTTAAATTGTCAAAGACTTAGACCAAAAGAATTCATTCATTTTTTAAAAAAGGTTTCATTCATTTATTTTCAGAGAGAGAAGGGAGGGAGAAATAGAGGGAGAGGAACATCAATTGGTTGCCTCTTGTTTGCCTCCAAATGGGGGCCTGGTTATCAACACAGGCATGTGCCCTGACAGGGAACCAAACCATGACATTTTGGTTCACAGGCCAGTGCTCACTCCACTGATCCCCACTAGCCCAGGCAAAGACATAAAAGAATTTAATATATACTGTTCCTTGAGTGTTCTGGCACATAGCAGATGCAGTTATTATTCACTTAATGATTCTGGAATTAGGTGTCAATATATATGGACATTTGCCATATGACAATGTAGTAATTCAATTTAATATGTGTTATTCCACTTTAGATT
>NW_028097174.1:0-1270 GCF_014824575.4 Sturnira hondurensis
GCCCTGCAATTCAGTCACATTTCTTTTTGAACCCAAGAATTTGGGTTAATTTTTTAAAAAAAATTTTGAATTCCAGTTGCCATTCTTCACTATATTATATGAGCTTCTAGATTACATCAGAGCAGTACTATACTTACACAGTTTGTGATGTGATGGGCCAGCATTTCCAGTACACATCTTGCACCAAACACAGTTATTACAATTTTATTGATTTTATTATGAGTGCTGTGATTTACATCTCTGGGTTTAACCTAGAACTCAACAATTTTTACATTTTGTGTCTTTTCCCTTCTCATCCAGGGTCCCTATTCTCGTTCTGTGGGTCTCTTTCTATTCTACTTTTGTTGTTGTTGTTCATTAGATTCCACATAAAAGATAGATCACATGGCATTGCTGTTACTCCATCTGAATTTTTTTACTCAGCATAGTACTCTCTAGGCCTGTCCAAGTCCCAAATAATAAGATTTGATTTTCTTACAGCTAAGGATTTGATGTTTTATGACTGAGTAAAAATAATGGGTTCATTTTCAAATAATTTCTTTTTGATATTATGGACAAGATGACTGTGTGGTGCTATTTCTGAGGAAAGTGACATGACAGCTTGAACTTGCTATATTGAGGAGGAACAATCACAATGTAAAGAACGAGAGCCCTGACAGTACTGGCTCCAGACTTGTTTAATTGCTTTAAGTGAGAGATCCATCCATTCACCGGGAGGATCCCTTTCTGGTCATGGACACTGATCCACACATCATGTGACTTCATGCCTATGTGACGCCTGTCTCATGAGGAAAAGGTGACATCATTCCTGAGGGTCATGTGCAGGTATGAAAATGGATGAGAGAGGTAGGAGAGGAAACTTCTCAAATTTACTTCTGATGAACCTGCCTCTTAAACTCCTGATCAGAACTATGTCACACGTCCACAGAGCCAGAGACACCCATGATGAAAATAAGACAGAACCATAGAGCTAATCAGATTTACATGAAGTTAGATGCACCAATCCCANTGATGCTTTTTATATCAATGATGATTTCATTTATTTTCTGTTACTTTGTATTAGTGATTGATATGAAGGTTTCTCATAGTAAATTTTATTAAATTTAAAATTATTACTCCCCAATTTTCACCTACATCTTCACCTAGCAGATAGTCATGACTGAGATTCTTTGGTGTCCCCAATGTTAGAACCTGTTTTTACCACAGAGTCTAGGAAATAAAAACAAAGATGAGCAATGAAGATGCTGAACATTCAGCACCCAACTCCAGT
>NW_028097175.1:0-573 GCF_014824575.4 Sturnira hondurensis
TAGGAACCTGAGAAAAGGCATGTGTGCTAGGACTCACCTGCTCCAGGGCCAAGTACAGAAGTGTCTGATCGAGGGGTTGCCCTGACCTCAGGTGGGAGAAGCTCATTTGCCTGTATTAGAGCATCTGACCTGACGCACAGGCAGAGGGCTGCTTGGGTGCCGTCCTGGGATGGAGACTGGCAGAGGCCATCTTTGGGCTCTTCCTCTGCCTTGATACAGCACGAGGGAGCCATCTTAAAAAAAAAAAAACCCTCTAGGTTTGTTTCTCCTTCCCTTTGGGTGCCATCTCCAGCTGGTTGGCACCATCTACATGTTCGCCCTCTGTTATGTTCTTGAGTGCTAGCACCTCTTGCAGGGGAGCTTTTATAAACATCTATTTCCCCAGTGAGTGAGGCTGCAGCCGGGAAACATCTTTACAGTGCCTGGTTCTGGGGGCATGTAGGGCCCGGGTACCTAGGTCTCTTTGGACTGTGGATAATGTAGAAAGTCTTCTTAAATGGCCATGACCTCCAGGGCACAACAAGAGGTAACAGACCCAGGAGCTCAGCCTTTATGTGAAGGAGGCTTATGAGC
>NW_028097176.1:0-584 GCF_014824575.4 Sturnira hondurensis
CCTAAGCTACAGCCTTGTCCAAATGTCACATTGGACCTGAACTAGGTGTGAGGGAGACACCTGAGTTTATCATAACAGGTTCGTCTTCCTCTCAAACCTTTGTGGTAAGTGAGAGGTTTTCTTAGGCTCCGCCGAGAAAGAAATGCCAATCAGCCATAAAATAGGCAATAAAGAGCTTTATTGGGGATTGTGCACCCGGGTGTGGTTCCAGGGTCTGCAGGATGAGGCCAAGGAAGGCACACCCAAGAGGGAATGTAGTGGGGTTTTGCTTTTGTTGGCTCCCCATGGAAGCTGGACATGGTGCCCTCGGAACAAAGCAGTGATGTAGCATTGGTGGTCTCTTCCTTGGACTCAGGTTACTGTGAGGATGTCTGTCTTGGCAAAGTCCAGCCAGAGCTTCCTCCTATCTCTGCCCACCCTAACAGTAATATTGTCGTATTTACACTTTATCATAGGTTATGAACCACAACATATATTTTTATAGTGTTTTTGCCTTAAACAGTGATATCTTTTACTGAGATTAATACGACAGAACATTTCATATTTATCCCTGTGGTAACGATTCCTGACACCGTGAATTTCTC
>NW_028097177.1:0-601 GCF_014824575.4 Sturnira hondurensis
ACAAACCTCATGTCTTTAGGGGCTAGGCTTGGAGAATGAATATATGAAAGAATTAGGACAGTGGTGGAGAATAATGACTAGTGCATGATGGGTGTCTTTAGAAAGACCTCAAATTCACATTTGGAGATGGAAAGCATTGTTCTCACTGAAGAACATCTTTATATAAAAATTTAAACATGAATCTCACTACCAAAGCAAACCTGGAAGCAAAAGGCAGCCAACAAATTAGGAACCTTCAACCTTGAATTCTGTGATTCTGCTAAAAGGAAAAAGAATGAGCTTAAGAAAAAGAGCTATTTCATGCTAAAACATGGTTATCAAGGAAGAATTAAGCAAAATAATGGCTCACATGAAATTCCTAAAGCAGACAGTACTATGGATTAAGCAAGAAACTGGAGAAACTGGAGACACAGAAAATCTTCATGTCACTTGGATGTGCATAAGGCAAACTGAAGAGGAAGGCCATAAGAGTTTTAACCCCTTGCATACTTGAAGACCTGCACATCACCACCCATTTCTCCTAAACCAACATAAAGACAATCATACCATCCTAACAGTAATATTGTAGCTAGCACTCATCAGACTGGGGCACACCCAGAGT
>NW_028097178.1:0-1202 GCF_014824575.4 Sturnira hondurensis
CGGGAAATGGGGCTAAAACAGGACAGCTGCCCAGGACCACTAAGGAAGGTCCGGCTGCTCCGGTCTGCCTGGTCCGGGCCCGGCTGGAGTGGGGCCCTCACTCAGTCGCTGCAGGGGGACGGGACTCAGCGCCCCTTATGTGCTGGGCCCTCGGCTTGCCCTGCGCTATCAGACCATTAATTCCTTGCTCCAGCCCTTTCAGAAAATCACGCCCCCCCCCCTTATGTAGTTCCTCCGAGACACCACGTCCCAAGCCCCAGATGACAAGCCTGGCAGTCGCTGCTCTGTCTGACCTCGCACCGCACCCCCGCCCCTCCGAGGGCTGGGGGCCATGCGTCTGCCAGGACAGTCAGGCCCACCCAAGGATGTCGAATCAGAGAGCAGAAGGTGGACCCCTGTGCACAAGCTGCGTCCTTTCGAGGGCATTTCCACTCCGCGGCGGCCTTCTGGCCTTCTGCAGAGCAGGCTCCTCTCCTCCCGGGACGGGCCTGTCAGCAGAGGGGGGCGCTGCCTCAGATCGGGGATATGCGCGCAACTGCTGCCTTCCGCCTGTCTCCCCTTATCATCCTCCCACTCCCACTCCCTCCCGCCACGCGGAGACCCCTCTTTTGTTAACTGTAAGACGCCCAGCTAACAACACGATTGCTGGGCGTCTCCCAGTCCTTAAGATCAATATTGGGGTTGGGTTTCTTCATCAGTCTCTTTGGATGGGTGAAGTTGTTCTTCATTTAAAAAAATTCTATTGCCCTGGCTGGTGTGGCTCAGTGGATCGAGCGCAGGCCTGCGAAGTAAAGGGTCGCCAGTTTGATTCCCAGTCAGGGCACAGGCCTGGGTTGTGGGCCAGGTCGCCAGTAGGGGGCGCATGAAAGGCAACCACACATTGGTTGCCTTTGGTTTTTCTCCTTCTCTTTCTCCCTCCCTTCCCTCTAAAAACAAACAAACAAATAAACAAATAAACAAACTCTATTGGTTTTTGCTTGAGGTGGTGGCTCAAGGCTGAAACAATGATAAAATACTGGCAATTTGTCATATCTGGACCTGTGCGGTTGACTGTCTCACCTGCATCAAAGAGCCAACTCACAGATTCTATGCTGTCTATGAAAATATTTTACAAGAGTGATTAACTAAAAATTGCATAGCTTTGAACTTCTGATAATTCAGTGTGGACTTGTTACATAGTCTAACTTCGTTTTTCACTCTCT
>NW_028097179.1:0-1209 GCF_014824575.4 Sturnira hondurensis
CATGAGAAGATTATACAATGCGAGCTATCTTATAGGCTCATTTTTAAAGATGTGCTAAATGGCACAGACAATCTAAGTAACTTATTCAGAATCAGAGCTATTAAATGTTGGTGCTGTCATTCTACTAAGATAGAATGACTTCAGAGAACAGGCTCATTATACTGTATTTCTAGTTATAATTGAAAAAACTTCAGGAAAAATTCTTGATATATTGTATAATGAACAATTATAAAACAGTTTTAATGCATGCTTTACTATCCTTTTGTTTTGAAAAACATTTAATAATAGTTTAAAATAATTTTCACCTTGGGCAACCAAAATTATAGACCACACATTAGTTTTAATTTGCAGAAGATCTGTTTTCCTAAGTTGAGCATTCAAAATCTGATTTGTTCTAAAATTATGTTTCCAAAACATGCACATTGCTTATATACCATAATTCTATCAACTCCATAGTCCTGGTTTCATAAAATCTGGCATTTCTTAGGGTAAGGTCTAAATGATATGTTCATGTATATATTTTGTAAAATGCCTTCTTTCTAGTTCATCCTAACTAAAACTCCTAAATTTTCAGAGTAATACTTACCAAGAGCCAAAGTCAGTGGAGAAAGAAAAGAAAAAAAACTTCCTCCAATATTATCAGACAAGAGCTTTGTCAACCTTTTCTCACAAATAAAACACGAAACCTATCCAAGTCAAAAATTTCTGCAACATATTTTTTCCTTTGAGTTAAATTCTGTGCAAATTTTTGTGCATTCATCTTGTTTTATTCTGTGGTAAAAAAAGAAAAAAGTCCACTTGGAATTTTGTGAAAGCATTGGTCACACAGAAAATCTGCCAGGAAGTTGTGTCTGAAAGGGAATTCAGGCAGCTATTGTGAACTCAGTTGGAGCAGAGTATGTCTCATCCGTCTTCCAGGGCACCTCATAATATACTGAGGATTGAGATAATGGAACACTGATCTTCTCTGAGGACCAGTCTCCAAGGGAGCTGTTCTGGTACATTTCCAAGGACAAAAGCTCAGGGAGTAAATGTCGTATTTTGAGGAAATAGTTGCCTTTTTCTTTAGATGGCACACAATGAAGAACCTGGTTTCATCCTCTTTTGTGATCCTTTAAAATTTCTAAGTGGGTTGGCAGAGAAGCTATTTATTTATTTATTTTTAAATTTATTTAATTGTTGTTCAAGTACAGTTTTCTGTCTTTTACT
>NW_028097180.1:0-2303 GCF_014824575.4 Sturnira hondurensis
ATTAACAGCTGATGTCTTATCAGAAACTATGAAAAACAGAAGGCAGAAGGGTAACATATTCAAAGAGCTAAAAGAAAAAGATTTTTATCTTTTTAATCTTGGGTGAACCAAGATTCTATATCCAGCAAAATTATTCTTTTTTAATTTTTTAAATTTAATTGTTGTTCAAGTACAGTTTTCTGTCTTTTACTCCCATCCCAGCCCACCCACCCCTCAGTGCTCCCCACCTCCCTCCCATTTCCACCTCCCTTAGTTGTTGTCCCTTATACTAGATCCTGCAAATCCTTCCCCTTTCCCCCTGGAATTCCCTTCCCTCTCCCCTCTGGTCACTGTCAACTTATTCTCTATTTCAGTGTCTTTGGTTACATTTTGCTTGTTTGTTTGTTTTGTAGTAAAGGCGTTTTGCTTCCTGTTAAAGATGAGATCATATGGTATTTGTTTTTCACTACCTGGCTTATTTCACTCAGTATAATGCTTTCTAGTTCCATCCATGCTGTTGCAAAAGGTGGGAGCTGCTTCTTTCTTTCTGCTGCATAGAATTCCATTGTGTAAATGTACCGTAGTTTTTGGATCCATTCATTTACTGATGGGCACCTAGGTTGCTTCCATCTCTTGGCTATTGTAAATTGTACTGCTATGAACATTGGCCATCATAAACAAATCAACAAACAACAAGTGTTGGAGAGGTTGTGGGGAAAAGGGGATCCTAGTTCACTGTTGGTGGGATTGTAGACTGATACAACCACTATGGAAAACAGTATGGAATTTTCTAAGAAAACTAAAAATGAATCTGCCTTATGACCCAGCAATTCCACTGCTAGGGATATATCCTAAGAACCCTGAAACACCAGTCCAAAAGAACCTATGCACTCCAGCAAAATCATTCTTAAAAAATGAATTAAAATTAAGATACTCCCAGATAAGCAAAAATAGCGAGAATTTGTTGCTAGGAATGCTCCCCTATAAGGAATAATAGAGGGGGGTCCATCAAGCTAAAACAAAAGTATACTAGACAGTAATGCAAATCTGTATGAAGAAACAAAGAGCACTGGTAAATTTAACTATATAGGTAAATACAAAAAAAGAGGATAAACGAATTTTTTCTTTGTAAGTCCTTTTTATCCTAATTTAAGAAACAAATACCTAAACTGATATTTATAAAGCTATGCTCATGGCTTCATAATGTATAAAGATGTGAATTGTATCACAATAACAGCATTCAGAAGAGAGAGGGAATGAAGCTGTGTAGGAACAAAGTTTTATATGCTAGTGAAATTAAATTGGTATTGATCTGAATTATATGTCTTTAATATGTTAATAGCAATACCCAAGAAAACTACTAAGAAAATAACTCAGAATATAACAAAATAAATGACAAGGAAATGAAAAGAGTACATGGGAAAACATATGTTAAACAGAAAAGAAAGCCATAATGGAAAAAACAAGTGCACATAGAATGTAAGATATATAGAAAACAAATAACAAATGACAGGCATAAATTTTACCTTAACAGTAATGCATTAAATGTAAATCGATTAAATAATCTAATCAAAAGGCAGATATTGGTATAATGGATAAAATAGCATGATTCAATTATATACTTTCAATATGAGAAAAACTTCAGATTCAGACAGAAATAGGTTGAAAGTAAAAGGGTGGAAAAACATACACCATGCAACAGTAATCAAAAGAGAGGTGGAAAGGCAATACTAATTCCAGAGAAATAGACTTTATGGAAAAATTATCATTAGAGACTAAAAGGATCTTTTATAATAATAAAAGGGTCATTCCATCAATAAGAAATTATATATATGATATATATATTATATATACATGTATTATATAATTCCATTTATAAGAAATGTCTAGAATAGGCAAATTCATATAGCCAAAAATAGCTTAATGTTTGCCAAAGGGACAATGAGGAATGAGGAGTGACTGCTAATGTGTGCAGAGTTCCCTTTGGGGATGATAAAATGTTCTGGAATTACAGATAATGGCTGCACAACTTTGTGAATATGCTAAAAACCACTAAATTGTGC
Organism: Sturnira hondurensis; assembly: GCF_014824575.4. NCBI lineage: Eukaryota > Metazoa > Chordata > Mammalia > Chiroptera > Phyllostomidae > Sturnira > Sturnira hondurensis. The sequence goes on from NW_028097180.1 coordinate 2,043, forward strand.
ACTTCAAAAGGGTAGATTCTATGGTATGTGAATTGTATCTCAACAACAACAAAAAGGTGGCTTTTTTCATCTCTCCTCTCCCATCTTATCTAAGTATGACACAGGTGAGTATTACCAAGTAGACTGAACTTGAGTGACAACAGAGTGTTGAACTAACAAGTGGGTTGTAATGGGTTGGAAAGATTCATCATTGGCTTATAAACTATGTGGTCTAATCAAAATGCACCCAAGGAGGTAAACCTGAGAGTCTGAATGACTGTC
>NW_028097181.1:0-562 GCF_014824575.4 Sturnira hondurensis
TTTTGGATGTATTGTTGGATGTGATTTGCCAATATTTTATTGAGGATTTTAGTGTCTATGTTCATCACCGATATTGGCCTGATGTTTTCTTTCTTTGTTGTGTCTCTATCTGGTTTTGGAATTAGGATGATGCTTGTTTCATAAAAAGAGTTTGGGAGTTTTCCCTCCTTTTGGATTTTTTGGAATAGTCTGTGAAGAATAGGGGTTAGCTCTTCCTTAAAAGCTTTGTGGAATTCTCTTGTGAAACCATCTGGTCCAGGGCTTTTGTGTGATGGGAGTTTTTTGATTACTTCTTCAATTTCATCTGCTGTTGTTGGCCTATTCAGGTTTTCTGCTTCTTTTTCATTGAGTTTTGGAAGATTATATTTTTTTAGAAATTTGTCCATTTCACCTAGGTTTTCAAATTTCTTGGCATACAGTTCTTCATAGTAATTTCTTACTGTCCCTTCTATTTCTGTGGTATCAGTTGTAATCTCTCCTCTTTCATTTCTGATTGTATTTACTTGGGTTGTCTCTCTTCTTTTCTTGATGAGCCTACTTAAAGGTTTGTCTATTTTGTTTA
>NW_028097182.1:0-1306 GCF_014824575.4 Sturnira hondurensis
TTGTTGGATGTGATTTGCCAATATTTTGTTGAGGATTTTAGCATCTATGTTCTTCAGCGATATTGGCCTAAAGTTTTCTTTCTTTGTTGGGTCTCTATTTGGTTTTGGGATTAGGATGATGCTGGCTTCATAAAAAGAGTTTGGGAGTTTCCCATCATTTTGGATTTTTTTGGAATAGTCTGTGAAGAATAGGGGTTAGCCCTTCCTTAAATGCTTTGTAGAATTCTCCTGTGAAACCATCTGGTCCAGGGCTTTTGTGTGATGGGAGTTTCTTTATTACTGCTTCAATTTCATTTCCTGTTATTGGTCTGTTCAGGCTTTCTACTTCTTCTTCATTGAGTTTTGGGAGATTATATTTTTCTAGAAATTTGTCCATTTCACCTAGGTTTTCAAATTTCTTGGCATACAGTTCTTCATCGTAATTCCTTACATTCCCTTCTATTTCTGTGGTATCAGTTGTAATCTCCCTTCTTTCATTTCTGATTGTGTTTATTTGCGTCCTCTCTCTTCTTTTCTTTTTATTTTAAAGATTTTATTTATTTATCTTTAGAGGGGAAAGGAAGGAGAGAGGGAGAGAAATATCAGTGTATGGTTGCCTCTCATACATCGGCTGCTGGGAACTGGGAACTGGCCTGCAACCCAGGCATGTGCCCTGACTGGGAATCGAACTGCCATCCTGTGGTTCGCAAGCCCACGCTCAATCTACTGAGCTACACCAGCCAGGGCTCTTCTTTTCTTAATGAGCCTACTTAAAGGCTCGTCTATTTTGTTTATCTTTTCAAAAACCCAACTCTTGGATTAATTCATCCTTACAATTGTGCTTTTAGTCTCTATGTCATTTAATTATGCTCTGATCTTGGTTATTTCCTTCTTTGTACTTGTTCTGGGCTGTCTTTGTTGTTGTTCCTTGAGTTCTTGCAGTTGTAGGGTTAGGTTGTTTGTTTGAAATGTTTCTATCTTCTTTAGGTTAGCCTGTATTGCTATGAACTTCCCTCTCAGGACTGCCTTGGCTGTGTCCCATAAGTTTTGGGTTGTTGTGAGTTCATTTTCATTTGTTTCCAGAAACTTTTTGATTTCTTCCCTAATTTCATACTTGACCCATTCGTTGTTTAATAGCATAGCATTCAGTCTCCATGCTTTTGGGTGTTTTGGGTTTTTTCCTGTGGGGTTTGTTTCTAATTTCAGTCCCTTTTGGTCAGAGAAAATGCTTGGTATGATTTCAATTTTCTTGAATTTGTTGAATCTTGTTTTGTTTCCTATCATGTGGTCTATCTTTGAAAATGTTCCATGTGCATTTGAAAAGAAT
>NW_028097183.1:0-1622 GCF_014824575.4 Sturnira hondurensis
GCTTTTCTACCTCATCACGCTGCTTTAATTAGCCTTCCAGTTACTTCTAGCCGCTAATAATGAGCTTTAGATGTGGAAAGATACACACCTTTATATAAGCATAATGAAAACTACACTTGCTCAGCTTTCCAGGTCGGTTGAGAGGATATATTCCCAGGCTTATTGGCAATAAAAGTCATGGTGACTTTAGTCTTGTGGATACAGCTAATCATGTTGCACTTACGTCAAACTGATCATGTTCATTCCTCAATCTGACTTGTGTTGTTTTTCTCTGTTTCTGGAAGAAAAACCCTTGATTGTCTCTTTTTAATTTCATTCAATTTGGAAAAATCCAGAGAAGTTTCAGCTGAAACGCTAATTTTTCTCTCCAGTGAGCATCTTCAGCATACCCGTTCAAAATGATTGTGAGGATATTTTACAGACTTGGAAAAATATATAAAGAGCTATGACTAAGAGTGCGTGCTCTACTGAAATTCCTCCTTTTTGTTCTATTCTTCAGGTATTCACGAAGCATTTACTATGTGCTTTCCTCACATCGCAGGGCTGCTAAAATTTTTAGTGGTGCTCCACTACCTACAGAATAAAATTCAAACCACTTATCCTTGTGTCCTGGGCCTGACTCTGGTGATTGTCTTCATCTTCTTCCCTCAGCTACAACCAACACATACACACACAGATACTTCAGACACGAGTCTCCAAATCATGACTCAAAATGTAGGTACCATTTCTCCTTTTGATCCTGTTCTTATGCTCTGGGCACTGCCTAGAGTCCACCCACCTCCCCCCACCTATGTACATTGTTCCTCATCATTTTTCAAGGAAACTATGGTGTGGTACTAAATATTTTACAACTGCTTCTTCCAAGGCAGAAACAAATAAACATATTTGCAGCATTTACATAATTCCATGGAGTAAATACTCCCATAATGGCAATTTCATTTCACCAATGTGGTGTCACTGAATGCAGAGCTGGGAAGAGATGAGCAGTGGCCCACCATGATGAAATATTTCTATCATCAGATGCAATAAAATCAAACAGTCTCAAGAACATGATAGTAAAAGTGTATAAAGTAATTAAGAAATGATGAGTGGGTTATTTATTACCTTAACCTTTCACATAGTTTAATTGTAACATATATAATTCACTTTTTGATAATGGGCATATTTAACACCTGAACACTTGACCATCGTCTCTTGTGGATTGGTTTAAGCCAGCTCCAGCACACCAGTGCGTGGACACTACCATTACTTCCCTAACCCACAGAAATCTCCCTCACTATGCATTTACTGTGTTCATAACTATTCTGACAATTCATTCAAGCAAATGATTGTTGAGATCCTGCTATGCACAAGAAATTATGGCTCAGGGATTCAGGCAAAAAGCACACAGGAAAATAAAAATGCAGTTTCAGGTGTAATCGCTTCCACCAAGAGAATAGTGACTTGGGGAGCAGTGAGTGGTACCATTTATAATGGATGAACAGATATGGAGAAGGAGATGGATAGGGGCTGGGTTTTAGATATGTTAGGCTTCTGATGCCTGTTAGATATCTAAGGGGGGAAGCAATCAGACTTTTATGTGGATTCTAGAGCTCAGAGTAGAGCCAAGGCTGAGGGGAATG
>NW_028097184.1:0-509 GCF_014824575.4 Sturnira hondurensis
ATCCCACCCCGGCTTATTTATTTTTAGAGAGAGGGGAAGGGAAGGAGAAAGAGGAAGGAAACATCAGTGTGTGGTTGCTTCTCACGTGCCCCCTGCCGGGAACTTGCATCCCCGCTGGGAACTGGCCTGCAACCCAGGTATAGGCCCTGACTGGGAATCGAACCTCTGGTTCGATCCTCTGGTTCACAGGCCTGCGTTCAATCCACTGAGCTACACCAGCCAGGGCTGTTTCAGCCATTTAGATTTCTCTTGACTGTCTTTGTGCGTGGGCCCTTTTTCTATAGTTAGGGTTATTTAGTCTGATACTCTAAAAGGATAACAGTCAGGGTCATTATCAAGAAACTACTTTTGCCCTGGGTGGTGTGACTCAGTGCATTGGAGTTCCGGTTTGCAAAGCAAGGGGTTGCTGGTTCGATTCCCAGTGAGAGCACATGCCTGGGTTGCAGGCCTGGTCCCCAAGAGGGGGAGCATGAAAGTCAATCACACGCATTGCTGTTTTCTTCTCTTTC
>NW_028097185.1:0-1442 GCF_014824575.4 Sturnira hondurensis
TCCTTTTATGTAACTATTATTTTTGGGTATCGTTTTCCTTATGTTTAGCCTTTCCCTACCCGTATGATTTAGATGTATCTGCACTGAGGAGTGCTGTGGGGAAAGAATGAATCAGGACAGCAGTGTTGTCATTGGGGTTCAATTTTAAAGAGGTGAATTTGGGAGGATCTCATGGAGAAGATGCACCTTGGGCAAAGGGATGTAAGGAAGTTAGAGATTTCTGAGAGTGTAGTCCATGTTTGGAGACAAAACAAAGGCAGTAGCTACAAGATGAGAACATTGCTCGTGGGTGTGAGAAAGAGCAAAGCAGCTGCATGGCTGAATGGGAGTGAACAAGGGGTAACTACTGTGCCAAAGATGAGCCCAGAGAGCCGAGAGAGTGACGGGATAACAGATCTTCAATCTACATTTTTTGAGTTTGGCTTTAACAGTGAATGGGATAGGGTGCTATGGAACTATTTTGAAAAGGGAAAAGGAAGGAAGGAAGGAAGGAAGGAAGGAAGGAAGGAAGGAAGGAAAAATTAATTTGTAGATTATGGCAATTATCCAATGAGAGAAGGAAGTAATTTGGACCAGAAGCTTAGATTTAGTAAAGGTGACAATTTTTAAAATCCTCACCTGCAAATGTTTTATTGATTTCACTTCAAAAAGATTTTACTTATTTATTTTTAGAGAGAGAGAAAAAGAGAGGGAGAGACATATCTATCAATTGCCTCTCTCACACACCCTGAATAGGGAGGGAATCAGCAGCTCTGGCATGTGCCTTGACTGGGAGTCAAACTGGCAAACTTTCATGTTGTAGAATGATGCTCAACCAACTGAGCCATACCAGTCAGGGCTGTTTTATTGATTTTAGAGACTGAGGAAGGGGGTGAGGGAGGTTGGAAGAGAAAGAGAGAGAAACATGTTGGCTGCCTCCCATACCTGCTCTGACTGCAGATAGAACCAGCAGCCTTCTGGTGTGCAGGACAATGCCCCAAACAAATGAGCCACCTGGCCATGGCTACAAAAGGTGAGGATTTTTAACACTGCATTTTTGAAGCATTTTCTAAATTTAATTATTATTCAAGTACAATTTTCTGTCTTTTACTCCCATCCCAGCCCACCCCCCAAGTGCTCCCCACCTCCCTCCCACTCCCCCCCACCTTAGTTTCTGTCCATGTGTCCTTTATACTTGTTCCTGTGAATACTTCCCCTTTTCCCCTGAAATTCCCTCCCCTCAGCCCTCTGGTCCCTGTCAGCCTGTTCTGTATTTCAGTGTCTTTGGTTATATTTTGCTTGCTTGTCTGTTTTGTTGTTTAGCTTCCTGTTAAAGGTAAGATCATATATTTGTCTTTCACCGCCTGGCTTATTTCACTCAGCATAATGCTTTCCAGTTCCATCCATGCCTTTGAAAAGGGTAGTAGCTCCTTCTTTCTTTCTGCTGCATAGAATCCCATTGT
>NW_028097186.1:0-1004 GCF_014824575.4 Sturnira hondurensis
GGAAGGAAAAAGAATTTGGAGTGAGATGAAGACCCATTATTTTTCAAGTCTGACAGAATGGCTGCATGTTATGAAAACAACTAATATATGGGTCTTCTTTTTTTAATAAATACAATCATGAATCATACAATTCCTTCCTCAGTAACTGAACAGAGTGCGTCACACTTGGAAATACGGAGGAAAGAATGCACCTTGGGCCATGCTGTGGCCTGCAGGTTTGTGTCCATAAATCCATGTGCAGAACTTATAACCCCGGCCCTGGCTGGTATCTCAGGTGCATGCAGTTGGATCCCAGATGGATGAGTAAGTTCAACAACCAATCCATGTCTCTCTGTCTGTCTGTCTCACTTTCTCTCTTCCCATCTCTGTCTCCTTCCTTCCCTCTCTTTCTGTAAATCAATTAATAAATTGCCTTTTAAAAATACATGATAACCCCAACACGTGTTATAAGAGGTAGGGGCCCTGGCAGGTGCTCAGATCACGAGGGTGGAGTGGTTGTGAGTGGGATGCGTTTCTTAGGGCAGAGGCCCCAGGGAGAGACGCCTTGTCCCTTCCCTCCTGTGACCAGACGACGCAGGAAGGCCCCCACCTGTACCTGGCCATGCAGGAGCCTTGATCCGGGACTCGCAGCGGCCACAACTGGGAGCCACACACAGTGTGGCCTCCAAGTCACCTGGTGTGTGTGGTATTTTGTTACAGCGGCCCAAAGGGACCAAGACAGGCTGACAGTGAAAGGGCCTTGAGGGCCACGACCAGGGCTCCCTCAGAGGCCGCTGTGGGGACAGGAGGGAAGGGGTGCGCAGGTCCACACCAAAGGAAAGTCCTTCCGCGCATCTGCCGGCTCTGACGCTGCCCCTCCGTCCAGGGCCCGCCTCCTGCGTCCCCTGCCCTGGGCACAGGGCAGACTCTGTAGCGGAGCTTTTCTGTCCTCCCAGAGAGGGGAACACTGTTAGGTTCTTGGCTATAAATGGTATCATTGCCCCTCACCTCTGGACAAAGGTAAT
>NW_028097187.1:0-2026 GCF_014824575.4 Sturnira hondurensis
GCCACATCTGCTTCTGTATCAGGCTTGCTTGCACGCCTCTATAAAACCCTGACCTGTAAGCGTTTGGCGCGACTCTCCTTTGCAGCTCTCTCGGGCACTGTGTCCTTGGACACTTTGAGAGTTCGCCCCTGCGAAGGTTAAACGTGGCCAATAACGTAACATCTTTGAACCCCTGAAAGTCTCCGACGTTTGTTCTCGCGGTCTTGAATGCAACATTAGGCAGGGGTTGGAGACAGGGCCTTGAAAGAGGAGCAACTGGAAATAGACCACCATGGGGGTGGGTCCTGTTCCAGTGCCACAGGTGTCCTTAGAAGAAGAGGAAGTCTGCACCCCAGAGGGACACCAGATATTCAGAGGGAAGGACCAGCACAAGACCTGAGATGGTGGCATCTGTCAGCCAAGTAGAGACCTCAGGACAAACCCGACCTGCCCATCACCTTGACCTCAGACAATCAGCCCCCAGAACTGGGAGAAGCGAACGACTGCCATTCCTGCCGCCTGGCCAGGCATTTCGTGGCGGCAGCCCAGTGGGCTGATGTGGGGTGGGGGAGCAAACAGGAACATTTATATACTGTGTAAGTCACTCAGGTCCGTCCCATTCCCTGCATCCTGGTCATCCTTTTCCTAACCGCTGAAGCTCCCAGGAAGCTGTCTGTGGAGTGAAAGTCGGCCTCGTCCAAGCGCTCTCCGCCACAGGTGCCAGGGCCGTGTCCTTCCCAAGCATGGACCTCCGTCCACAGCCTGCCCCTTAAGGGGCCAGAGTGAGCAGTCCGCGCTTCACTGGCTCCCACACAGCCCGCAGCCTGTACTACTCCGTGTTTCCAGTTTCAGTTTTGTTTTTATAAAGAGGCTCCCCATCCTTACCAGCCAACCTTGGTCTTTGGGCTGGAGGTGGCCAAGCCGTGCATCAGCCGTCCCAGGGACCCTGTGGCATGGTCGTGTGTCCGTCCTCCAGGGGGGCGTGGGTGGCCTGCCCCAGTCACATCAGCAGGGCTGCTGCAGCCACACGCTGCCCCCACCCACAAAAGGGAGCGAGAGGCTCTTGGTGGGACACTGGGGCTGGCATTCTCTGGAAGAGTTCCCCGGGGTGCCGTGGTGCGCTGAGGGGGATCGGTCTGGCCCAAGGAGTTACCCTGAGGGCGTCAAGAGTTAGCCGGGACTGGCCTCTCTCTTCCCTGCAGGGAGACTTCCATCTGCAGGCTGGGCTGGGCCTCAGCCTGGGCCCAGGGTTTTAGAGAGAGAGGAAGAGGGGACAGGGAGAGAGACAGAGAGAAACATCCATGTGACAGAGAAATATCAACCAGCCACCTCCTGTACTCGTCCGGACCGGGGATCCAGCCCTCAAACTTTGGATGCACGTGAGGCCTCAAGCAGCTGTGCCACCCAGCAGGTGGAATCCTGCTATGATGTGGCCCCGGGATCCATGCTGTTCTTTTATTCTCAATTGACTTGATTTTGAAAAAATTTTAGGTGTGACTATGGGAAGACATTACAGAGAGTCCCCGGCCCCCATCCCCTGGCTTCCCCACTCTCATTGCCAGAGGACGTGTGTGACAGCCAAGATCCCGGCGTTGGCGTGTCACCGCTAACTAGCCTCTAGGCTTTCTGTGGATGTCACCAGTTGTCCCATCAATGTCCCCTTCTGATCCAGGGTCCAACCCAAACGTCACTCTCTGTTGAGTTGTCATGTCCCCACCCGAGTGGGCTCCGGCCTGTGGCTGTTTCTCTGTCTTACATAGGTTTGGGTGCCCTTGGGTGTCTCGACGCGTCCGGCCAGGTGTCCTGTGCGATGGGTTTGTCTGCAGTTCCTTTGTGGGCTGACTGAGGCCGCGGGTGTCTGTGAAGAGCCCCACTGAGGTGAGGTGCCCGCTGGGTCACCGGGTGTCGGGAGTGGGTGGAGCTGACCCGGAGCACACAGTTCAGGCTGGATCCGTGACCTCGCTGCCCTTCCCTGGATTCATGGTGGTCTGGGGGGCTGGTGACTGAGTCTCACCCCTTTCCCCGACCCCCCGCAAAATGAGGAGAA
>NW_028097188.1:0-508 GCF_014824575.4 Sturnira hondurensis
TGTGAATATGTTACATTTTATCATTAATCCACTAACTACTTGGTGCTGTCACTGAAACCAAACTACAAGTCACCACAGAATAGTATGCACAGCATTCCAACATTACGTCAGAGAAGGAGAGCTATATATGCATGCCTGACCTTACACGGGTAGAACATCTCTGGAAGGACACACCAGAAACTCAGATCACTGATGGTCTTTAGGGAGGGGAATTAGGGGACTGTCCCGGGTGTGAGAGAGGAACTTTACTGGATACCTTCTAGTACTCTGTGAATTTTCTTCCATGTGTATATCCACTTTCTCAAAGAGTGAGTAGAGATCAGTCAGGGTTTCATGTAGCTATAAATAGGCACAGTGAATGATATGTGATGTTTGAGCAATGGCTTTCCAAACTGAAGGGATTGTTATTTGAATTTCTATTTTGGCTTAAAAAACAACAGGCCCTGGCCAGGCAGCTCAGTTGGTTAGAGGGTTGTCCCAATATGCCAAGGTTGCATGTTTAATCTCC
>NW_028097189.1:0-1210 GCF_014824575.4 Sturnira hondurensis
CCTCTACCAAAAAACTGCTCAAACTAATAAATGAATTTGGCAAAACAGTGGGTTACAAAGTCAATATCCAGAAATCAAAGGCATTTATGTATATTAACAATGAATCAGCAGAAGCAGCAATCAAGAAAAAAATCCCATTTGATATAGCAAAAACAAAAATAAAATATCTGGGAATAAATCTAACCAAGGAGGTAAAAGATCTGTATGCAGAAAAATACACAACACTGAAGAAAGAAATCAAGGAAGACACAAACAAATGGAAACATATACTGTGTTCATGGATTGGAAGAATTAACATCACCAAAATGTCCATACTACCCAAAGCAATTTACAGATTCAATGCAATACCTATTAAAGTACCAATGGCATATTTCACAGACATAGAACAAACACTTCAAAAATTTATATGGAACCATAAAAGACCCCAAATAGCAGCTGCAATTCTGAGCAAGAAGAACAAAGTAGGAGGAATCACAATACCTGATATCAAACTGTATTACAAGGCCACTGTAATCAAAACAGCCTGGTACTAGCATAAAAACAGGAACATAGACCAATGGAACAGAACAGAGAACCCAGATATAAACCCAACTCTCTACAGTCAATTAATATTCGACAAAGGGGGCAGTAACATAAAATGGGGTAAAGATAGCCTCTTCAACAAATGGTGTTGGGAGAACTGGACAGCTACGTGCAAAAAAATGAAACTTGAGTACCAACTTACACCATACACCGAAATAAATTCAAGGTGGCAAAAGACTTAAATATAAGCTGTGGCACCACTAAAGTCCTAGAGGAGAACATTGGCAGGAAAATATCAGATATTTCATGCAGCAACATTTTTACTGATATGTCTGTCCCCTAGAGCAAGAAATATAAAGGAAAAATAAACGAATGGGATCTCATCAAAATAAAAAGCTTCTGCGTAGCTAAAGAAAACAGCATTAAAATAAAAAGACAACAAACTGTATGGGAAAACCTATTTGCCAATGATATTTCAGTCAAAGTTTTAACCTCCCAAATATACAAAGAACTCACATGACTTCACTCTTAGAAGACAACTAACCTAATTAAAAAATGGGGAAAGGACTTAACCAGACCCTTCTCCAAAGACGACATACAGAGGATCCAGAGACACATGAAAAGATGCTCAATATAACTTGCTATCAGAGAGATGCAAATTAAAACCACAATGAGATACCACTTTACA
>NW_028097190.1:0-535 GCF_014824575.4 Sturnira hondurensis
GGAGAGACTTTGCCTGGAAGAAGAGGGGTGAAAGGCCTCTAGCTGGTGAGTAGTGAGAAGGTGCCACATGACTTTGGATTGGCTGGAGATCATGGCAGCGACACAGCTGACGGTGCCGGGAGCCTGAATCACGGACTTCTGCTTCTTTTCCTGAGATATGGTACCCAGATTAGGCCAGAGGGAGAAGGAAGCACTGTGGGCATCTGTGGGTATCCTAAAGGACTTTGATATTTTAATGAAGACATTGGGTCACTACTCGAAGTCTGTATAGCTTTAAATAAACATTTCCTTTCCTTTTCACAAACCTCTGGCATTGAGAGACATCTTTCCTTCCGGTGGCGGGCACAGCGAACATCGTGGGGAGTCCTTTCGGTAACAGTATATCGTACCTCCCTTGGGCCTGTGCTGTGACAATCTCAGGAACTTTTTATTCTTTCACCCAGTGTATTAATGGTCCCGCACAGAGTCGCAGCATCGAAACGCCCGATGAGCATACAGGTGATGATTCGCCTGAGACGGGGAGCACTTCACCAGT
>NW_028097191.1:0-658 GCF_014824575.4 Sturnira hondurensis
GGACATGAACCAAAGTGGGGGGAATGTTGGGGAAGAGGGTGGGAAGGGTGGAGGGGAATGAAGGGGGGAAAATGGGACGACCGTAATAGCATAATCAATAAAATATATTTAAAAATAACAAAGCATAATACACTGAAAATGTATTTTTGTTCAATCTTCAATATTAAAATGACTGCACAAAAATTCACCAATTTTGAAAAGTTTTTAAAAACGCACACTGATATGACAGCTGTCACAATACAGTCTAGCAGAATTGTTTCAGGTGCAGACAGGTAAGTACTAGTAGAGCCATCATATAGAAGAAACAGAACAGACTCTTTGGCCAGCCCAATATACCTGCTCTCATGTGGGAACGCACCAGGGTCCTGTCTGTTGCTGCCTCCCACGAAGTATCAGTTGTATAGGGCTCTTAAAACTGCATGAGCTTCTGATTTGTCTGGCTTCCCAGTGGGGAGAGTGGTTCCTCTTCCACAGCCTGAGCAGACCTGCCGGCAGCCCCTGGGTGCCAGGCGAGAAGAGAAGGAGGGGCGAGACTGGTGGTCGCCAGAGGTGGGGGTTAAGCAAGGAAGGTGCACAAAATTGGTGAAGGGGGTCAGAACAAACTTGCCTGCTATAGGTCACGGGTAGCATGATGACTCTAGTTAACAATACAGTATCG
>NW_028097192.1:0-2438 GCF_014824575.4 Sturnira hondurensis
CTAAAGCTACTTTTGGGAGCAGAGAGATGGATGGATGTAGAGCAACCAGTGCAAGGGCAGTGCGCAAAAGTGACAGAGTGACAATTTACCTGTCCGTTTCTGGGATATATTTCGTGTGTGAAGAAGTATCTCCAGGTGTATTTGGTTTGTAGGTTAGGAGGGATTTTTGGCAGGGATGGGTAAGCAAGAAGGAGGAGGAGGAGGATTTGTAGAGACTTCACTGGGAGAACCTGGAGTTCTAGTAAAGCGGACTCGGGTATCTCCTATGAGCTGCGCTGACCACTTTCCTGAGGCAGAGGCTGGCTTGAGGAGGGAGAGGTGGACCACACTGGCTGACCCACTAGTATTGCTGCTATGGGGGTGGTTAGAATAACAGTATGAGGTCCTGCCCACTTGGGCTGGAGCGGTCCAGGTCGGAGTTCTTTGAGTAATACCTGGTCTCCAGGCTGTAGGAGAGTGACTGGGCCTGTCTCTGGACAACACCCCCCCGCCCCCGCCACAGGAGAAAGAACTCTGCGTGTTCACGGAGAAGATGCCGGAGGAGAGAGAGATAGGGCAGATAGGAGGCCAGAGGAGGAGTATATACTGGCAGGTTATGGTTAATAAGGAAAGGGCGGCCATAGAGTACTTCGAAAGGGCTAAGTCCTGTTGGTAGGTTTGGTTAGGTGGGTTCTCAGGATACTGTTAGCCCATTCTAATTTACCGGAAGACTGGGGATGATAAGGGATGTGCAGCTTCCAGGTGATGCCAAGGGAGGAGGAGACCTGCTGGACAATTTGGGAGATGAAGCCTGGGCCATTGTCCGACTGGATAGAAGAGGGCAGCCCAAATCATGGGATGATGTGGTTGAGGAGGGAGTCGGCTACTGTATCCACTGTTTCTCTTGTCATGGGATAGGCCTCGGTCCAACCTGAAAATGTGTCAACAAAGGTTAAAAGGTAGCAGAATTTCTTGTGGAGAGGCATGTGCATACAGTCGACCTGCCAATCCTGTCCTGGAGGTGTTCACGTAGTTGATGGCCCGGGACCTGAGGCTTCATTTCTCCCTGGGCAGATGTCTTGGAGCAGATGGCACATTTAGAGTGGACTTCCTTGATGGCTTGGAAGAGAGTGGGATGAATAAACAAGGGGTCTAGAAACCTCATCAGAGCTTTCAGACCAATGTGTAAAGATTGGTGAATTTCAGAGAGAAGTGCAGTGGCCTGTTCTTGGGGTAGGGCTATTTTTCCACAGAGGAAGACCCATCCCTCATTTCCTGGGTGCCCGCCCTGCTGGAGGAGAGTGGAGTACTCTCGGGGGGTATAGGCGGGGCGAGTATCAGTGGTCAGAAAGAGGATGGAGTGTGGCAGGGCTTGTGCAGTGAGCTCTCGAGCTACAGCATCCACCCGGGCATTGCCGCGGGAAACAGTGTCCTGTGAGGCCTGGTGACCCTTACAGTGGACCACTGCTATGGTAGTGGGCAGGTCTGTGGCCTAGAGGAGTTTGGCAATGAGAGAGGCATTAACAACAGGTGAAACTTTATTAGTGAGGAAGCCTCTTTCCTTCCACAAAGCCGAGTGGCTATGAACAATCAAGAAAGCATATTTGGAGTCTGTGTAGATTGTAGACAGTCTAGAGGCTGACCCAGGAAGTCTAGTACTTCTGGGCAAGAGAGGGCCGGCTCTATGTCTGTAGTGGGGGTTGGAAGGAGGGTAGCTGGGTTTAGGCGTGGTGAGATTAGAGAGACAGGGCCGTCCCCTCGACGAACAGGAGGTGGAATTCCTGTAGACGGGAAGGGCTCAAAAGAGAGAGAGAGCTCAGTGGGATAGCAGGTCCATAAGGCAATGAGAGGAAAATACAGTAACAGGTTGGCATAGAGTGAGTTTGAGGGCTTCCTTCCTGAGCTCAACTGCGCTCCCCAATCCTCGGAGGCATGGCTGCCATCCACATGGGGTAGGGTCAAGCTGTTTTGATAAGTAGGCAACTGGGCAGTATGTTGGGCCTACCGGTTGAGCTAAGACCCTAACCGCAATTCTCTGTCTCTTGTCTGTAAACAGATGGAAAGGATGGGAGGGATTGGGAAGACTCAGGGAGGGGGCAGGTAGGAGTGTCTTTGGCTGCTTCATACAGCGGCTTGGCGAGTAGGGCAAAGTTGGGGACCCAGTGTCTGAAAAATCCAACTAGCCCCAAGAAATATAGAATTTGATCTCCTGTCGTAGGTGGTTGGAGATTACGGAGGAGCTGAGTGTGGTCCTGTGAGACCACATGAGGTAAGTGAAAGGGTAAGACCTAAAAAGGTGGCTTCTTGGCTTGACAACTGAGCCTTGTCAGGGGAGACTCGGTATCCTTTTTGCACAAGGAAGTTAAGGAGATCTTCAGTATGTTGTCTGGAATTTTGCCAAGTGGGTCTGCAGAGAAGGAGGTCATCTACATATTGGAGGACTTTGCTGAAACCTAGGT
>NW_028097193.1:0-896 GCF_014824575.4 Sturnira hondurensis
AGATCTGTACCCTGGGTAATCAACAGGTAGTGAACACCTATGTACATAAAACAAAATATTATGTATTTAATGGAAAATGACAAATCTATAGAAAGCACCGATTTAGCATGCTTAAAAATATCATCTAATGAGTTTAAGAATACTAATACTAACATTTTATGTTTATTTAAATGCTTCCTATGTACCAGGAACTATGGTAAGGGTTTTACACATATTAATTCAGCTAATTTTTAAAAAAATTCTATGAGGTAGGCGCTTTCCTTATCCTACTCGGTACAGGAACATTTCCTTGAGTCAAAGGAACCAGACGTGCTTATCTCTTATCTGGGACAGGTCTCAGCCTCTAGGTATTTGTAGTGACAGAGGAATTAGCAGGATTTGCTAGATTAATGATCAGGGGCAGAATGGAGAGGAAAAGCTAAGTATCAAAGGACACTAAGATTGCAAACCCAGGACAGAGGAAAAGGAAAGTAAAGAAAATAAAGACTGTCAAATGCTGAAAGTTCACTTAAGTGGAATGGCAGAAAGAACTGTCAGTGGACAAGGAGCCAGGAAGTGGAAATCTGCACATAACAGCTACCCCAGCAACCACGAGTCAAGGGTTAAGGATGGACATTTTCAGTACTGGAGAGGAGGAAGTAGTTAGTACCTGTGCCAGATAAGGTGAATGGGGTGACCCTGTGCAGGCTTCGCAGCCAGATGACCTGGGCAATGATCACGTCACACACTGGTCCAGTAAGCATGTGGTGTCTGCACCTCAGCAGCCATTCCATAAGCAGAGACATTAACACCTAATAGATGGTTGTTGTGAGCATCAATTATTGTAATTTTTAATAAGTAATGTAAAATTAATAAAGGGCCATAGGATCCTTATTCTTTCATATCTCTGTTTTACC
>NW_028097194.1:0-541 GCF_014824575.4 Sturnira hondurensis
GTGCCCTCTCAATGATTGCTGGTGGGCAGGTTGAATAAACGGTACTCAGAGCGAGAGAGGCGTTTGTGTTTTTGGAAGATGAAGGGGGCGATCGAGTTTCCTTGAAGGCACTGGCTTTATCACCTGATAGCCTTGACCATTAGAGAGGGGCAGAGGCCTGGACTTGGAGTTAACAGACCTGGGTGCAAATCCTGCTCTTCCTCTCCCCTATCAAGTGCGTGTGTAGCTGGATTCTGGCAGGAAACAATGTACACACTAAAACTAAGTGATAGGAGTGGGTTTAGTAATGGGACTATATACAGAGCAAAGGCCAAGTTCAAGAAAATCAGCTAATAGGGCAGTATTTGGGGCAACTGACATAATACCATCTCTAGGTCTCAAGGGGCAAGGGGAAGGGGCTGAATTGGAACGCAGACATGCCACCAGGAGGGAGCTGCGGTCTGCCTAGCAGGGTACAGGTCATTCACCGTGACCCTGTTGAAAGGTAGCGGGGTGGGGGGGGGGATAAAGCTCAGGGCTCACTTTCCACTACCCTCCTCTC
>NW_028097195.1:0-676 GCF_014824575.4 Sturnira hondurensis
GAAACAACAAGTGTGTCATGCAGAGCGAGTGCCCTGGGCTGTCGTGTGGGTGCTGCAGATTGGTCCGATGTTCATGCTGAATAATTATTTACCATCTCCAATAGTTACTTTGACCCCACGAAGTACCACAGTTTCAAAAACAAATGTGGACTCTTCACGCTGCAGCCTGGACTCAAATCCCAGCTCTGCTCCTTGCCACTCTCTGGGCCTCTCTGCTCCTCCACTTCCACACCTGTAGAAATGACATGAATTGACTGACATGAGACACTTAATAAGTTCCTAGAGATACATTAGGGATTTTAACAACCGACATTGGAGAGAAACTTCTGGATCCAATAACCATAAGGAAACAGGTTACATGCTTAATATTGCTGCATTAAAAAACAGACCAGACAGAAAATCTTAATGGCGACAGACAGTGGATTTGACCTGTAAGAGTAAGTCACTTGGCTTCTGGATAAGTGAGGCTTGGGGCCTGTCTGGTGACACAGTGTTCCCATGACCTGCAGGGACAAGCAGGAAACAGGATGGGGAGAGAAGATCAGAGTCAGGGTAAGGAACTGCCTATCTGTGACGTGGGTGGGGTGAGGGAGGGATCATTGCAGGAAGAGGGAGCTGAGTCAAGTGGCCAAGAAAATCTTGCTAGCTCTGCAGCCAGATCACTTTCTCCATGGGT
>NW_028097196.1:0-596 GCF_014824575.4 Sturnira hondurensis
TTATATTTGCTAAAGGGAAGTACTCCTGTTTTTCTTTGTCATTTAACTTTTTTTTAATGCACAAAGTTTGTGTAATTTTATGCTATCCAATCTTATATATTAAGTTTATCAATTTTCTTTTTTATATTGATGAACTTAAATGTTTTATAACTTTAACAGTATCGCTTTCAATAATATTTGGTAAGAATAATAACATTATATAAAGGTATTCAAGTTGCTTTATGAATCTTTGGATGTAAGCACAATCATATTCCTAGTAATCACAAAGTAAAGCAACCAACAGACAAACAGAAAAAAACAACAACAGGTGAAACCAAGCGAAGTCACCAAATTTTATATTGTAAATTAAGCTTTCTTTAGGCCTGCCTTAGCTGCTTAGCTAGGGAGAGAAAAGGCCCTCAATTTCAAATGAGTTCTAAGTTGCAAAACAACAGGCCTGGAGGTTGAGGAAAGAGATGGCGGATGGTCAGCCCTCAGTGCCCACTGTCCACAGTGGGCTTTCCTTGGGCCCAATTCTTGACCAGCATTGACTTTTAGATCTGGATTGGCAGTCAATGTTCCAAAGTCGGGAAACATCCATCACACGAGTATCTGCA
>NW_028097197.1:0-7302 GCF_014824575.4 Sturnira hondurensis
TTTTCCCTTTCACATATAGGAAGGCTTCCCGTTGGCTCTCAGGCATTGCAAGCGTCACTGTTCTTGCACTTTGGGGTCATTCCTGGCTAAAATGGGGTGACTGACCACCAGTGCTGTGATACTGGGACCATCCACCTGTCCCAGAGACGCTCCTCAGTGACTAAGGAGGGGATCCCCAGGGTGGACCTGCTGGACTCGGGGAGGATTCGTGAAGGGGCAGGTTGGAGCAGACAGTGGAAGATGTCCTCACACTTCTCAGTGTCATGGGCGGGTTACGAGTTATGAATTGTTTACTTCTAGAATTCTCCATTTAATATTTTCTGACTGCAGTTGACTGAAGGTAACTGAAAGTTTAGAAGCTACAGCGGGGATGTGAGGTGACTGCTGCACAGACAGGGACAGGACAGCTGTGTGGTGACCCTCGGAAACTCCCTGCAGGGCACCTGGGGGTCCTGAGCTTCAGCTGATGGAAAGAGGAGGCGGAGCCAGGGAGGGAACAGGCAGAGGGACAGGTGGGGAGGGTGGGGGGTAAACATGAAGATGACAGGGGGGCACGAGGGACAGAAAGGAACCCACTCAGAAATGTCAGTTCTGGTGACTGTCTGTCTCCATTGCAGGTGATCAGCCTCAGGCCTATGCAGGTGAGTGAGTCTGATGCTCTCTGGTTTCCTGGTTCCCGTGCGGGAAGCACGTCCGGCCTTTCCCTGCTGGGTGACCACATCCCGCTCAGAGACTCATTTTCTGTGGGTGAACCACCCCCTCCTGTCTGGACACTCAGAGAGGAACTTCCAGACCCAGCGTCCCCTCACCCTGATGACACACACGCCCACACCTGGCAAAGTCTGTCCTTGTCCCAGAGGCCCCAGCCTGAGGCAGGGAAGCCCAGCACTGGGAGAGGTTTTAGCCTGGTCAGCAGAGCTATAGCCTAGGAGAGTGGACATTGGAGGAGACTGAGGAGAGGAGAGGGAAGAGGCTCAGTGAGGACAGTGGGTGTGGGGAGGACAGAGAGAATGACCTGTCCTTCTCTATGTCTCCTTCTTTCCAGTGTGGAAGATGGCCCTTTTCCAGCCTGGTGAGTGGATCACTCTGTGTCCCCAGGACAGCCCCCGAGGGCCTCTGCTCCCCCTTTTCTCTCCAACTCTTGTCTGGGACAGTTCTGGGGTGTGACCTGAAGTTGTGATCTCAAAGGTGTGCCCACCTGCTGCCCAGAACCCAGAGACAATGGACAGGGGCTGTCCTGGGGTCCACAGTTTTCTGTGGGAGGAAGAGGCAGGATGGTTGGGGCTGGAGGAAGGGTCTGGAGGGAGAGGGAGGGGGTGACCTGACCAAGCTCCTGCCCCTCCTGCCCCTGTGTGTCCTCCAGTTATGGCGAGTTCCAGTCATTCCTGCTCTGTGAGGGTTGGGACAAGGACTGAGTGGGGTGATGACTGTGTGTTGGTCAGAACACCCACAGGAAACAGAAGGCCTATTTGAAGGGGTGTTTGTCTGATGGTACTGACTACAGTGAGGAAAAGATATCTTTCCTTCATGTAAAGATATTTATTTATTTATTTATTTATACGTAGAAGGGTGGGGAGGGAGAAAGAGAGAGAGAAACATCGATGTGACAGGAAAACATCGACCCCCTGCCTCTAGTGCGCCCCCCAACCCTGGGCATTGACACAGGACCCAGGCATGTGCAGTGGCCTGGAATCGAACCTACAACCTTTAGCTGTGTGGGATGAAGCACATCCAAGTGAGCTACAGGGGTCAGGGCAGTGGAAGGCATCTTAAGACTTGGAAATAGGCAGGCAACTCCTCGGACTAGAACAGACTGTGTTGTGGGCGGATTCACTCTCAGGGGTTCAGGGTCAGAGAGCACAGAGGACCCCGCAACCTGCCCAGATGGTTCACTGACTACACACCCTCACAGCCCTTCTTCACACTGTACCTTGGGCACTCGTGACTGACAGGAACAGGGACACAGAATGTGGCAGCACCAGCCACTCCTCCTGGTGGCCTTGTGACAGGTGATCCTTTATAATCCACAGGATCACCAGTGTGGAGGTGACCTTGGTGCTCCCTTCTCTCTGGCTGTAACACACAAAAGTGCTCACACCTGTGTGTAAGGAACACGAACGATTGTCACCCAGAGGCTTTGGTGAGCTGGCTGGGGACAGTGAGGTGGGTCAGAGGTCACAGCAGGAAGAGGTGAAAGAAACCCATGACACAGAGATGGGGCTGGATGTGTTCACAGTGACCGGCTGGGTGGCATTAAGGAAAACCAACAAGGACACATGATCCCCCAGGGCTCACAGCAGTGGGAGCTGTGACCACCCCTGGGCCGAGGGCACAGGGTGACAGGGAGGCCTCACTGGGGTCTGGAGGAGGCAGCTGGGGCTCAGGGAGGGGCCCCTGAAAGAGGGTGCTGTGGTGGAGCATCTCCCTGGGGGCGTGGGGGTCAGCGCTGAGCCTCCTCTCCTCCCTCCTTCCCGTGTTCAGCCCGCACCTGGCTTTGGCCAAACCCAACAGTAACCAGAGTCCAGGAGCCCAGGGACT
This sequence comes from Sturnira hondurensis, assembly GCF_014824575.4. Taxonomy (NCBI): domain Eukaryota; kingdom Metazoa; phylum Chordata; class Mammalia; order Chiroptera; family Phyllostomidae; genus Sturnira; species Sturnira hondurensis. Next base: position 2,539 of record NW_028097197.1, read on the forward strand.
CTATCCATGGAGGACTCACTCCTGGGCAGAGGGGGTGGGGACAGGGGACAGTGGACCCCAGAGCCCTTAGAGCTTCATCGTGGCCCTGAGGACAGAATGGACATGGAGTCTGACATCACACCAGGCACTTCTGCTGTGCCTGGCCTCCAACTAAATGTACTACTCAGTTTTCTTATTCCAACACAGAGATTAGTGTTTTACCCCCATTCACAGACAGCATATTGAAGTCAAGATATTCTGTAGCTGGTATCTGTGGAGACAGAGACTGTGCAGAAAAGGACATCACCCACCTGAGGGGCACAGCCAGGGCTGACACTTAAATCCATGTGACTTTAAAGCACTGGTGGGCACGGACATTTTGGGGATGCAAACACAATAGAGTTGGCCCCAAGTCTGCTCACTCCCCTTCCTCAGCAAACACAAGACACCTGGGGATCTCTCAGCATGGCTGAGGGTCACGTCCAGGGCAGGCTGAGGGCTCCAGGCTGTGGACTTAGCCTCCTGTCCAGACCCAGGCCTTGAAGGCTGAGGCTCTGATGTCTGGGCACCATGGCTGACCTTACCCCATCTCGAACCCCCTGCAGCGGACGTGATTCTGGACACAGACACAGCGCACCGCGCCTTCCTCATTTCTGAGGACAAGAGGAGCCTGAAGTGGGTAGAGGAATGGGAGGACCTGCCAGACAACCCCAGGCGATTTTGTGGGAATCACTGTGTGCTGGGCTGTGAGAGCTTCGTGTCAGGGAGACATTTCTGGGAGGTGAATGTCGGGGACAGGAAACAGTGGTGTGTCGGGGTGTGTAGGGAGAATGTGGAGAGGAAATTTCCTGTTAAAATGATACCTGAGAATGGATTCTGGGGAATGAGGAGGTCTGATGGGAGTGACTACCGTGGTCTCACTGACCCTCGGACGAAACTGACAATTGTCCACCCTCCTGAGAGGGTGGGGGTTTTTCTGGACTATGAGCCGGGGGAGGTCTCGTTCTACAATGCCATCGATGGGTCTCACATCTTCACCTTCCCACACACCTCCTTTTCCGAGCCTCTGAGGCCTGTTTTTGAGACTTGGACCTTGGAACCTACTCCCTTGATTATTTGCCCACCGCAAAAACCAGTGGGGAGGTCCCTGGTGCCTGACCCTTCCCTGAACATCCCCATGGACCCGGGCTCAGCTGACGGGAATGGGGACTCTCAGGCTGAAGAAACGTCTCTGCTTCTCACTGCCCAGCCTGGAGCTGAGGGCCTCCTGAACCTCGAAACGTCTCAGCAGGAAATCACTTACTACAAGCATACGGAGTGACGGACTTCACTAACACTCATTCGATGTTTCCACATGGGATTAAGGACACAGAGGCAGGAAGAGTCAGCTTCCAGAGGTAACTCGCCAGCTTTGAACAACCAGAGCTGACATTTATAGGGGACTTCACATGGACTAGGGCTGTGCTAACTTCTTCAGGTGACTCTCCCTCAGAATCCTCACAACCCCCTGTGGGAAGCTGCAAAGTCAATGTCCTTTGTCCTTCCTACAAAGACAGTGGTGCTGGATGATGTCCATTCCCTGTCCCTTTGCAGCCCATTGTCCTGTTGGGCAGGATCATGGGCAGCCCTGAGGGTCCCTCCCAGGACACCAAGGGGAAAGGTCACTGGAGGTGACTCTGAGGCCACTCCCCTCCTGGATCCTTCAAGGTCAACTGTCACAGCCATGGTCCACCCCTTCACAGACTGACTCTGCAGGACACCGTCGTCCAGAGGATAAATTCACAATGACCCAATCACACAGGCCTGAGAAGGGACCAGTGACCACTTTCTAAACCAACCTGTGACCTGTGAGCACAGAATAGACCCAAACTCCTACCTCACACCTGAAGGTCCTCTGTGAGCAGGACTGTGGGAGGAAGGGAGCAGACGGGTATCAGTGGAATTGTTACTGGGTGGTGGAACCCATGTCCAGGACAGGGCCACCCACCGCTCATCACCCACTGATGTTCCGAGGTTCCTGTCACCTGTGGGTCCCGGGGGAAGGGTGCTCTTCCTCATCTTCATGGTCACTGTGACTGTTCATTATGTGTCCCCTCCCCCCACATGTGGGTGTCAGGTCACATTTGTTAAATAAATTTGTGAATAATCTTAAGGTTCAACGGAGGTCTTTCTAGATTTATGTCCCTCAGTTAACTCAGCTGTTTCACAGGTTAGCTCCTTGGCACATTTCTACAATATCTTCGTTGTCATGGTTTAGTGTTGCTGCTGTGATGAACAACCTCACGTCTCATGGACGAATACAACACACATATATTGTCTCACATCTCTGTAGGTCAGAGGTCCAGCATGGCCCTCACGAATCTGAAGTCAGGTGCAACAGGCTGCGTCCTTTCTGGGGGACCCACAGATGCGACTGTGTTGCTGACTCTGACGGCTGGCAGGGCTGAGTGTCCTGCAGTGACCGGACCGGGGTGGCCCTTCTTGCTGCTGACAGAAGAGCCCAGAGCACTCCAGGGTGGAAACAGCTGAGATCATTCTCCCAGGGACAGATGTGGGGGAACGAGTCAGGGGAAGGGAATGACATGGGAACAGAGGTCCAGTTGTGGAGTCACTGCTGGTGCGGCTGTTGCTCATGAGGTCGCTGCAGCGTTGCCCCCCCCCCCCCCCAGAGACACTGGTGGAGCATCCCCTCTACCCTCTCAGCGTGGCTTCCCCCTGCCAGAGGGCTGAGTGAGTGGGTGTGTCCGCTGAGCTATGGGCATTGAGTCTTGAGCAGTAGGGTGAGCTCAGGGGGGCCATGAGCAGGGGAGGAGATGGAACCCCACGAAGTGCACCCCTGCTTCTGCTCAGTGATCTCCAAGGGTCCCCATCTGTCACATGCATTAGGATTAGGTAGTTTAGACTATTTGTCTGTTCCCAGGTATAGGGTCGAAGCCCCTCATTGAGATAAAGGGCCACGAGGATTGGGGCGTCTGCCTGGAGTGCACCTCCACAGGGTGGTACCCCGAGCCTCACGCAGTGTGGAGGGACCCCTATGGTGAGATGATGCCCGCCCTGGAGGAAGCTCAGACCAAGGACACAGATGGCCTCCACAGGGTCACCACGACTGTGATTATCCAGGACCAGTCTGTGAGGAATGCCCTCTGGGGGGTTATACCTTGGAGGTAGGACCCTCAGCAGACACTGGGAGCCTGAGTGGGGCTGGGGGAGGGCCAGGGCTGGGAGGGTCCTGGACCCTGAGGAGCTCAGGCTGCAGCTGAGCTGAGGCCTCTCCCCTCCTCACAGGGAGCATCAGTCTCCTGTCCCAGGAGGCGGAGCCTCGTCTCTGAGAGTAAATCTGATCCTTGTTCCCTGCTGTGGTTCTGATGCTGCAGCTGAGTCTGTGTGTTCAGAGCAGTCACACACCTGGAGAGTGGTGGGGGCAGGGGGCTGTCTGCACCTGGTGGTGCTGATGCTGAGGCCTCCACTCCTGCCCGTGGGGTTTTCCACACACAGGACTAGGACAGTTTATAGCTACAAACACTCCTAAAGTCACTCATCAAACACTTTACAAGGATCACATACATTCAAGGCACAGTTCTTGAAACAGGAGGTAAATCAAGAACAAAATGCATGAACCCCCCTTCCCTTAGGGTCTCACATTGTACAGAAACAGAAGGGAATCTTCAAAAAACTTAATTAAAGCCACCAGTAACATAACTGGTTACACTATGATGTCAGGTGATGATGATGCTGTAGAAAAGTGAATCAGGTGAGAGTGTCTGCAGGGCTGGAGGCAGGGGAGCTGGGATGTAACTACAAAGGTGAGGGAAGGCTTCACTAAAAGGGCGACGAGAGGGTTGGGACTTCCTGCCAAGATGGAGGTGTAGGTAGACACACTGTGCCTCCTCCCGTGACGAAAAGAAAGAGAGCAACCATTTAAAATTAAAAAAAAAAAACAAAAAACAAGGACCAGAACTGACAGAAAATCGAACTGCATGGAAGTCCAGCCACGAAGGCGTTAAGGAAGAAACATCCATCCAAACTGGTAGGGGGGTCTGAGAGGGACAGCTGGGCAGAGAGGACTCTCGGCCAAGCAGTGGGGGAGGACCGGGGCGGGCAAGGCAGCCACTGGCAGAGCAGGTGGTCCCACACTCAGGAGCAGATAAAGCAGAAAGAACACCTGGGGACAAGCCAGATCTTGCAACCCCCGGTCCCAGAGCAGGGAAATAAAGCCTCAAACCTCTGACTGAAAACACCTGTGGGGGTTGAGACCCCAGCAGGAGAAACTCCCCTTCCCACAGGAGAGTTCATTGGAGAGACCTACAGGGTCCTAGAATGCACACAAGCCCACCCACCCGGGAACCAGTACCAGAAGAGCCCACTTTGCTTGTGGGTAGCAGGGGAAGTAACTGAAATCAGGCAGAGAGCAGAGCAAGTACCATTTTTTCCTCTGGGCCCTCCCCCACATAGTGTCACAACTCAGCCATGTGGGTTGCCCAGCCCTGATGAATACCTCAGGCTCCACCCCTTATACAGAGCAGGCAGCCAGATAAAAACAATAACAACAAAAAAACGCCCAAGTGAAAGAACAGATCAAAGCTCCAGAACAAATCCAACTAAGTGACAAACACGTACCCAACCTATCACATACACAGTTCAAAACATTGGTAATCATGAAGCTCAGAGGACGGGTTAAATTTGCTCACAAATTAGATGAAAAAATGAAGGCAATACAAAGTGAAATAAAGGAAAATGTCCAGGGAACCAATAGTGATGGGAAGGAACCTGGGACTCTAATCAACG
>NW_028097198.1:0-626 GCF_014824575.4 Sturnira hondurensis
GATGCTCTCAGGGGGTCTCCCCCTCACAGCCCAGCCCTGGGGGACATGAGGGGGGTGTGAGCCCCATGTAACATGCTGTCCCCTCCTCTCCTAGGAGTCTACTACTACACACCCAACCTCTCAGCCCTGCCCAGCCCTGTGGTGACCTCAGGAGGGAACGTGACCCTCTCGTGTGGCTCATGGCAGGGATTTCACAGGTTCATCCTGACCAAGGAAGGAGAAGACAGGCTCCCCTGGACCCTGGACTCACAGCCTCAACCCAGTGGGCAGGTCCAGGCCCTGTTCCCTGTGGGCCCTGTGACTCCCAGTCACAGGTGGACATTCAGATGCTATGGTTGTTACAGGAACAGGCCACAGGTGTGCTCATGGCCCAGTGACTCCCTGGAGCTCATGATCCCAGGTAAAAAAAAAATTCTCTTTTGCCTCTTGTGTGGATTGAGTCTCCAGGCAGGTTACTAGGGTCTTTGCTGTGAGGGGAGCCCCTTGCGAGAGGTGGGGTGAGGGGTGCACGGGCTCCTGGGTCAGAGACACACAGAGGGAGACAGTGGGGCGTGGAGGCCAGGCCAGCAGGAGGGTTCATGGGAGGAGCAGCCCTGTCACTCCCATCTGGTCCCTGCAGGTGGCTC
>NW_028097199.1:0-1028 GCF_014824575.4 Sturnira hondurensis
TTCTGTGCAATTCCCATCTTTGTTTCATAACACGGAGATGAATAAGGCACAGCGACTAAACTTTTCAGATTCTAATGATTTTCTATGGTCTTTGAAGTGAAACTTTGAAGGGATTCATACAACATTTTGCTTTCAAAATGGTTTCCATGCTCTGTAAACGTCAATATACAGGCAATCATGTCAAATATGTTAATGCATCCAAGGTTTCTTTGCTTACTAAAAAACACCTCTCTGTATGATGCTGAGCACACTTGAAGAAGATCAAGGCCAGTTCACCTTCTCCTCATCAGAATATGTGTTACATTTAGGAAAACAATTGAAATGATCAAAATAGAAGACGGAAGATTGTCCTTCTCTTTGATTTAACCTATGGGAGGCCTGGTCTTCTACCATCCAGAAACTCATGTAGTAGGTTTGGAGGTCAGAGTAATGTGGGATCGGGCATGTGAAAACCTGGAGGCCGAACATTTGAGTCTTGACCATCAACCCACCTCTGTCATTTCAGGGCTCCGGGACTATCTTTCTCTCACCTCAGACCAGTATGGGCTGGTATCCGCAGCATGCTATACTTGTGCCTTTTACTGGCAGATGGAATCACTGAACCCATCAGCCAACTGTGCTGTGAAGCCCTCCTGGGACTTCTGCAAAGACTCAGCCTAAAACTGCCCTAGGTGTCACTAGGGGCCTGTCTGGGCATTTCCACTACCAGTGATTCCTACCACAAATTCTGTTCCCCACATCAGGCAGTCCTTCAGTAACCAATTATGATTAAGTGAATTCAGTGTGTGGGTCTTACACCCATAGGACCAGCGACGTAAGAAGGGGAGAGGAGGGCACATAGATTCACAGAAAGGATTTTGTGTGTCGCAATATTAGAAAATGGCCATGTATATAAGCAAGGGAGGAAAGCCTGAAGAGGGAAGAACCCTGAGACACTCTCAATTCTAACTATTAGTTTCTGCAATTGTCAAAAATCCAGGGTCTACTCTCTCCACCACCCAGTGGGGTCCTATGTTATGGCAACCCCA
>NW_028097200.1:0-2614 GCF_014824575.4 Sturnira hondurensis
GACATTGATTAATAAGATTATAGAGGTTTCAAGTGTACATTTCTGTGATACACGACTTGTACATTGCATTGTGGGCCCACCACCCAAAGTCAGATCACCTTCTGTCATCACATATTTATCTCCCTTCCCCCCTTTACTTGTCCCCCACCCCCTTCCGTCTGGTTACCACCATACTGTTGTTTGTGTCTACACGTCTTTGTTTGTTTGTTTTTCATGTGTATTCATTTGTGGCTTTCAGTTTTATGTCCCACATATGAGGGATTTCATATGGTTCTTAGTTTTTGCTGACTTACTCACTTAGCATGATATTCTCAAGGTCCATCCATGTTGTCACAAATGACAGTATTTTATCTTTTCTTTTCTAATTTATTGTTGTTCAGGTACAGCTGTCCCACCTTTGTTCCCATGGCTCACCCCTACCCCATCGCTCCTCCCGCAGTCAGTGCCTCCCAGTGAGCATGCCCATGAGTCCTGTTCCTTTGCTTGTGACTGAGTAGGATCCCATTGTATACCTAGGTACCACATCTTCTTTATCCAATCATCTATTGAAGGGCACTTTGGTTGTTTCCATGTCTTGTCCACCATGAATAATGCTGCAATGAACATAGAGGTGCAAATATCTTTATGAATAAATGTTTTCAATTTTTTGGGTAAATAACCTGAAGAGCAGCTGCTGGGTCATATGGTAACTCTATTCCTATATTTTTGGGTAATCTCTATACTGCTTTTCATAGTGGCCGTAGCATTCTATGGCTGAGGGTTCCTTTTTCTTTACAACCTCTCCAACACTTGTCACCACTTGTCTTGTTGATAATGGCTATTCTAACAGGTGTAAGGTGGTATTTCATTGTAGTGTTTCTTTTAATTTTTTAAAAATTTATTTATCGTTAGAGGGGAAGGGAAGGAAAGAGGGAGAGAAATATCAATTTATGGTTGCCTATAGTGTGTCCCCTGTAGGGAACTGGCCTGCAACCCAGGCATGTGCCCTGACTGGGAATCGAACCGCGATCCTTTGATTCACAGGCCCGCACTCAATTCGCTGAGCTACGCCAGCCAGGGCTCATTGCAGTTTTGATTTGAGTTTCCCTAAAAGCTAGTGAAGTTGAGCATCTTTTATGTATCTGTTGGTCATTTGTATATAGTCTTGAGAGAAGGGTTTGTTCAGGTCCTCTGCCTATTTCTTAATTGGATTTTTTGTTTGTTTGGTGTTGAGTTGTATGAGTTCTTGATATATTTTGGATAGTAACCACTTGTTAGAGCTGTTATTTGCAAATATTTTCTCCCATTTAATTGGTTTCCTTTTTGCTTTGCTAGCAGTTTCTTTTGCTGTGAAGAAGTTTTTTAGTTTGATATAGTCTTATTCATTTATTTTTGCCTTTACTTCCCCTGCCTTTGGGGTCAAACTCATAAAAACTTCTCTAAACCAAAACAATCCTGAGAAAAAAGAATGAAGGTGGAGGTATCATGCTCCCTGACTTCAAATGATTCTACAAAGTGACGATAATCAAAACAGCATGGTATTGGCAGGAAACAAATACACAGACCAATGGAACAGAACTGAGAGCTCAGAAACAAGCCCACATGTATATGGGCAAATAATTTTTGACAAAGGAGCCAAAAATATACATTGGAGAAAAGAAAGCCTTTTCAATAAATGGTGCTGAAAAATTGAAAAGCACCATGCAAAAGATTAAAACTAGACTAACTCAAAATGGATCAAAGAACTACATATAAGACCTGAAGCAATAAATTACATAGGAGAAAACATAGGTACTAAATTTATGGACCTTGGTCTTAGAAAAGCAGTCGACAATTCAACTCAGAATTATAGCCTTGTTCTATTGGCCAATGGAATGTAGACAGGAGCTGTGACACCAGACTCTGAACTCTTCATATTAAATGTTAAATTAAATTAAATTAAATGATAAATTCCCAGACAACGCTAGAAGATAATGCTTTAATTTTAAAAACTCTCTGGCCAACTTTTTATTACCATCCTGATTACAAGGGGCCTATATTAAGATGGACAACTCTTAGGCAGAGGTAATTTGAAGTTAAAAGTCTGTGAGAACTTCAGTTCTGTGATGATCTCTATCTTTAACATGATCCTGAAAAATTGGCCTAAATTTTTTGTATTTCAGCCACCCATATCCTCTTATTTAGTATTTCTGTTGCTCTTCTTTCTTTTATACATCCAAGTTTCCCTTTGACCTGAAATACATCCTTTGGGTATGCTGACACAAATCCTCTCAGCTTCATTTTCTCAGCAAATGTCTTTATTTAATTTCTATTTGTGAATCCCATGTTTCCTGGATATGAAATTCTGGATTGACATTTTTGTCTTTCAGTGCTTTAACGAAGTCATTTCATTATCTTCTGGTCTCCTTGTTTCTAATAAGAAGTCATAATTCTTATTCATTCTCCCTGTATAGAAATTATCTTTTCCCCCCTCTGTTTGCTTTCAAGACTTCCTGTTTACCTTTGGTTTTCAGCAGTTTGGCTACAATGTGCCTTCATGTGGTTTTATTTATCCTGTGTGGATTCATTAAAATTATTATATCTGTATGTCAGAGTTTTTCTTCAAGTGTGGGGAGTTTTGAGTAATTATTTCTTC
>NW_028097201.1:0-641 GCF_014824575.4 Sturnira hondurensis
TGCTTTGATGCTTTAAGAAGCTTTTAAAATACATATCATTCAGAATTATTAGTTGTTTTCAGAAGGGTTAGTCTAATTACCATTCTAGTCTTGTTGCTAAACATGTGATTCTTACACATTTTATTTTATTTTTTTGGTTAACAAGTTCATCTGAAACAAATAACTAAATGCATATGTAATAAGCCATAAATAGTCGTCTGCCAGAGTCCAATTTAGTCATAACAAGATAGTGGCTCTGACCATATCTTTCAATTATTTATATTGTCTTTAATTATTTATTCAATTAACCTTCGTATCTCTCTGACTTCCTTTTCCTTTTTCCTTTTTAAAATATATTTTATTGATTATGCTATTACAGTTGTCCCATTTCCCTCCTTTATTCTTGTCCACCCTGCCCTCCCCCTTCTACCTACATTCCCCCCTTTAGTTCATGTCCATGGGTCGTACATATAAGTTCTTTGGGTCGTACATGTAAGTTCTTTGGCTTCTACATTTCCTATACTATTCTTAACCTTCCCCTGTCTATTTACTACCTACCATCTATGCTACTTATTCTCTGTACCTTCCCCCCTCTTTCCCCCCGACTTCCCCACCCATGTTTTTAATAAATGATTTATAGTAACATATTAAAAATCTATTTT
>NW_028097202.1:0-683 GCF_014824575.4 Sturnira hondurensis
AAGGATGTTCTTGGCAACTTAGAAGGCAATGGCTGGAAACAATTCAAATGCCCATGAAAAAGTCAATGGATAAAACAAATGGTAGTTTATTCACACAATGGAATACCACTCAGCACTAAAAAAGAGCTAACTGCTGATTTTAAGACATGTATAACTCCAAGACTTTTTAACCAAGGGAAAGAAGCTAGACATGAAGTGATTTATGCCATGTAATTCCATTTATAAAATCTTAATGAACATTAACCAATGGTAAGAGGAATAAGAAAAGTCCTTACTCTTAAGGAGGTGTTGCCTGAAATGGAGCACTCAAAGAATGTGCGGAGTGATGTGAGTGTTCTGTACCTTGTTCTACCTATGCTTGCTGATAGGGCTGTACACTTCAAATGTGTGTATTCTTTCACATGCAAATAATACCTTGAAAAAGTAGCATCTGGAATCAGTAAGGGAAGATCATAAGATTCTCAAACTCTTTCTAATCCTGTGGTCTTTTTCTGTTTAGCTCAGGTCAGAGGACACACAAATGAAAATATATGCATTCTCTCACCATTTGGCCTTCCCCAGAAGTTAAAACAGGAATCCAGGGGCTTTTTTTTTTTGTTTTCTACAAGGATTCAGGTCTTCCAGAACCTGTCTGCTTTCTCCAGCTCTCTATACCCTAAAACTGGACACCTGTGTTGGCAGGC
>NW_028097203.1:0-581 GCF_014824575.4 Sturnira hondurensis
GCTCTGCTCCTGTTTTAGCGGTCCACTTAGTTTGCTTTTGTTTTAGGTGTGGCTGTTAATAACTGTGAGTTTGCTGTCCTTTCACTGTTCATATTTTTCATCATCTCTTTCTTATATAAGTCCCTTTAGCCTTTCATATAATAAGGGCTTGGTGATGATGAATTCCTTGAACTTGACCTTATCTGAGAAGCACTTTATCTGCCCTTCCATTCTAAATGAAAGCTTAGCTGGATAGAGCAATCTTGGCTATAGGTCCTTGCATTTCACGATGTGGAATACTTCTTTCCAGTCCCTTCTTGCCTGTAAGGTCTCTTTTGAGAAATCCGCTAACAGTCTGATGGGAACCCCTTTGTAGGAGACCATATAGCCAGTTTTCCCTTATATCTTGCTGCTTCTAGAATTTTCTCCTTCATTTTAATCTTGGCTAATGTAATTATGATGTGCTTTGGTGTGTTCCTTCTTGGGTCCATCTTCTTTGGGACTCTCTGAGCTTCCTGGACTTCCTGGAAGTCTATTTCCTTTGCCAGATTGGGGGTGTTCTCCTTTATTATTTGTTCAAATAAGTTTTCCACTTGTTGCTC
>NW_028097204.1:0-881 GCF_014824575.4 Sturnira hondurensis
TCTAATAACTTAGAAGGGATGAGGAAAAATGGTTTTATGAGCATGTTACAGAGTTAAGGATACTAAGCTTATCCTCTAGCCCACCAGCGTCACAACCACACACAGAGTATTGGTCACTGGTAAAAACACAGCCCATGAATTCTAGTTACTAACAGATAAGGCTCCTAGAGGAGAAGCAAGGAAAGGACAAAGGAAAGAGCATGTGCTCCGTCCCCAGTGAATTCCTGAGGGGAGAGAGTTGTTGGTGGACGCTGAACGCTGTACAGACCGAGGGGAAGAACTTGGGGAAGCACCAGGGGGAAGTGGGCAGGCCCAGGTTTTAAGGGACCTGAAGCCCCACATAGTTTGGGATAGGGAGGGGAGACTCGCTTTAAGAAAAATAATACAGAATTATAAATATCAAATTAAGTATGAAAGTACAAAAGTTGCCTTGGAAGTGAGGCTTAAGTTTGAATTTCATTTGCTACAGAGTAAATTTACCTCCACCTAGACCCTATCTTTTCTATGTTGTTCTGGGTTGTTGGTTTTTAATTGACCACCCTGCCCAAAGCTAAATGACCTTCCATTATCTTTGTGAAATATGTCCTTGAATTTTAAAAGACTTTGTAAATGGGAAGTTTGTTCATAGAAGAGGGTGTTTTTACATGTACAAACACACAAAAAAACAACTTTTAATTAATTTTCATTAGGTAATATATTCACATAGTCAATTGTTCAAAATGTACAAAGGGAATAGAGTAGTTAAGTCTGAGTTTCTTTTATAAACTTTTAAATAAAATGCATGCTGTTAAATGCATTTTTCTATTACTAAAGTAATTCTTGCTTAATACGGAATTTTTTAAAAACAAAAATACAGAAGGACTCAATTTAATTCTGTCATT
>NW_028097205.1:0-906 GCF_014824575.4 Sturnira hondurensis
ATATAGAATCTAATGAAATTGAGACACATGGTCATAAACTAAGGGGGAGAATGGGGGGATTGTGCAGGGTGGAGGAAAATGAAGGGGGGAATAGAACAACAACTGTAATGGTATAATCAATAAAACATATTTTAAAAAAGAAAAGAAAAAAATTAAGGAAGCTGTCAATCATTAAGTCACCTTTGGGAGTCGGTTGTTACAGAAGCTATTATTTAGCGTCCTAGGTTGTTTAGCAGTGTGATATCCTGCAAGAATGACTTAGCCCAGGCTGGCTGCTGAGGCTGGTTACTACAGATAACTACTGGTCATTGGTTTCCTGGGCAGGTGGCTGCAGGTTGTGGGTCAGTGTTCCAAAACCAATTGTAACTTAAATCTTTGGGCTCAAAAAAGCAAGTAGTTAATAGTGGACACATATTTCAGAAAATATTGAATGTATTAATCTTGGGGACTCCGATCAGGTCATATATGCCACACTAAGAGTTTTCCAGGAATTATCTCAATCAATCTTTTCAATGAAGTCCTTGAAGATAGGAGGTGCTGTCCCTACCATTGTCATCATCATCACCATCACCTTTATTCTCATTCTATACATGAGGAAACAGGCTTATACCGTTAAGTACATTGTCCATGGTCTGAGTATCTAGAAAGTAATGGAGGCCAAGGGCAAACCCAGGGAGAGCTAATGTCCAGCCAAGCACTGGACAATCGAACTTTCCCAATACCGAAGTATTGGAAGTTTGGTATTTTTATCAGATGAGGTGCTAGTCTCAAGCAGTTGTTGACTATTTTTACTGAAGCAGTTCCCGGTAGGATCTCTATTTGCCGGAACTTGGTCTAGTTCTCTTTTTATTCTCATCTCTGAAAAGGCTTCCCTTCAAGAATGCTCAGGCTCAGACCTTTCACTAA
>NW_028097206.1:0-1697 GCF_014824575.4 Sturnira hondurensis
GAGGTTCTTAAAAATAGGATCGGATGTGGGACGTGACGTATGCAGTCGGCACCGTGTCCCAAATAACCCCATCAAAAGGGAAAGTAGAGCAACGGCCCAGTTACGTGGTCAAAATGACAAACCAAGCCAATGGCTCCTGCAGTGACCCTGTGTGTTCACCTGCCCTCGAGCGTACCGGGCGGGGGTGGGGGGGCCTCTGGCCGGATGCAGGGTTGGCAGCTCCGGCCCCGCCCACGGAACCCCGGACCAGGGGTCGGCGAATCCTCTTCCCCGCCCCGGGTGACAGGCTGCACACCTCTCAGTTGAGGTTCCCGTCAGTGTACACGCTATCACGTGACCTCACCTGCAAGCAGGTTACCCGGCAGGTGAAGGACAGCACAGTCGGGGCTGTGGGAGGTGGGCGGGAAAGGCAGGCGGCTGTGAAGGTGACACACAGCCACCAACCGTGGGGACTCACGCTCCACCCAGGCAACTCCGCGAGCGCAGCCGCAGAGCCCCCTGGGGTGGGCTGCCCAGGTTTTCCTGGTCTCCCAGCAAGGGCCGGGGCAGTCACACCCACCCACCCCTTCACCACCATCCGGCCTGGAGCCCACTCTCAGACCCACTAACTGCCCAGCCTCGGCCGTCGGTGACGGCACCCACAGGGCAGTATCTGGCAGACCAGGCTGGTGAAACAGGCTGGGAAGCTGTTCTCCACGGCGTCGGGGGATGGGCACAGGGGGCCGACGACTGAGTGCTTCCTTCCCCTGGGTGGGGGGCACACTGCCCACCCAGTCGCGGCACCTCGGACCGAGCGTGCAGATGCAGCCCCCCCCTTCCCTTCTGCTCCTTCGGTGACAGGCTGCCAGCCAACAGTCGCTTTCAGCTCCAGGCCTGAGTGAAAACTGGATCATCCCACGCTCAACACACAAACCAGCGCTGCATAACCCCTGCCCCCCCTTCTAACTTTGTGTGTGTGTGGGGGGGGGCGCTCAACGGTACCCGGGCTGGAGAGTGCCCTCCTACGCCTGCCCTGTTCACGGCTGCCTCCTCTCCCTGCTCCAGGCTGCCCAGACCCCACCCCCACCCCCACCCCCAGATCCCCCACCTAAGGGCTAATAATGTTGGACTCAGCGGGATGGGGAGGGTGCAGAATCCTGCTGAGCGGACAGTGCCTCGCACCCACTGCAAGGTCAATGTTTTGCAAAGCCCTTGTGACTCAGGACTCGTCACAAGAGCATAAAGACTCGTGAGAGCGATGCAGAGGAACGAGGCTGCCGACCTGTGAGGGGCTGGACCCCAGGTGCCCGGCTGGGACCCCGGGTCTCGGGATGAAGCCCTTTGAAGAGTCAGCGTGATTCTGACGGGCGTCGACGTGAGCAGACGGGCAGTGGGCGTTCACTACAGAGGCGTTATCATCTGTGCCAGGCTCAAAGGAACACAAAGGAAGCCCACTTTCCGTCACGCCCACGTCACGCCCGCCCCCGAATTCACCGAATGGCGGCCTGGAAAAGGTTAGGCCTCCTGCCTGATAGGAGAAGAAATCGCGCACGCTCTAATGTTCTCAGAGAGGCACACACTGTGCAAAGTGTGCAGATGAAGAAGTATCTCATCCAGGAATATCACGTTTAAAACCACGCTGCTCGTTTTTCATCGGCGCTAAGTGGAGCTCTGGCTTCCTAAATGATGAAGGCAATTAGGACAATGGAGACCCGACT
>NW_028097207.1:0-851 GCF_014824575.4 Sturnira hondurensis
TGCAGGAGACCTACACTGAGACCTCAGGCTTCTCCATCTCAGCCTCAGACTGCACCAGCTGCACGTGGGAGAGGGCACTTGTGGAAAGAAGACAGGGGTGTCTGGAAATGTTCCTTGACTGTCCCTGGTTCACTCTTCAACCCAGGCACTGGTGATCCCCTTATATGTATTCAGCACCACCAGAAAGAATGGCATCCTGCTTCAGTTCATGATTAGATGCAGTGACTTCAGGTCCTCTGTAAGGGAGGGTGTGGCTCTGGGCGATGCTCTCAGGGCACAGACAGACCCACATTAACCTACACCACCTCTTTTAATTTGCATATTTGTGGAGCGACTTTCCATGAGACATGCTGTGATCTGCTTAGGGAGGAGAGGTGGCCATTCACCCTAAGGAAAAAGGCCATGAGCAGTATCAAGTTTCTCAGAGGAAAAAGGCCAGCAACGGCCAGTTTCTCTGAGGAGAAAAAGGCCTCAAGCCCCCTCCTCCAGGGCCTTTTGTTGGGTCGTAATACACAAGAATACAGGGCAGCAAGGATCAAACAGTAGATGACATTTCAAAGAAATCTGAGGGCTTATTGTGAGTCAGAGTCTGTCAGGAACAGAGTTTTAGGGTTTCTTGCTTGAAACCTTAACATATGAATGAAAACACTCTGAGCAGAGCCGATTTCACAGGTTTATCAGCAAGTCTTTGCGATGCCAGATTTTTCCCCAGGACACACTCTAGCAAGGCAAGGAGCTACACCTTTCCCCAACAGGTATTCAGGGTTAAGGGGATTCGAGCCAGGAAGCACCTCTCCCAGAGAACATGGGGACTTGGGCTATGTCAAAGCTGGGGAGGGTGAGAGTCCATT
>NW_028097208.1:0-933 GCF_014824575.4 Sturnira hondurensis
AGGCTGTTTTGATTACAGTGGCCTTGTAATACAGTTTGATATCAGGTATTGTAATCCCTACTTTGCTCTTCTTTCTCAAAATTGCAGCTGCTATTCATGGTCTTTTGTAGTTCCATATACATTTTTGAAGTGTTTGTTCTATGTCTGTGAAATAGGCCATTGGCACTTTAATAGGTATTGCATTAAATCTGTAAATTGCTTTGGGTAGTATGGACATTTTCATGATGTTAATTCTTCCAATCCATGAACATGGTATATGTTTCCATTTGTTTGTGTTTTCCTTGATTTCTGTCTTCAATGTTGTATAATTTTCTGCATACAAGTCTTTAACCTCCTTGGTTAGGTTTATTCCCAGATATTTTATTTTCCTTTTTGCTATATCGAATGGGATTTTTTCTTGATTTCTGCCTCTGCTGTTTCATTGTTAGTATACAAAAATGCCTTCAATTTCTGGATATTGACTTTGTAACCCGCTGTTTTGCCAAATTCATTTATTAGTTCGAGCAGTTTTTTTGGTAGAGTCTATAGGATTTTCCATGTACACTATCATGTCTTCTGCAAACAATGACAGTTTTGTTTCCTCCTTTCCGATTTGGATGCCTTTTATTTCCTTTTCTTGTCTGATTGCTGTGGCTAGAACTTCCAATACTATATTGAATAGAAGTGGTGAAAGTGGACAACCTTGTCTTGTTCCCGATCTTAGTGGAAAAGCTTTTTGGTTTTGCCCATTCAGTATGATGTAGGCTGTAGGTCTTTCATATATGGCCTTTATTATATTGAGGAATGCTCCCTCTATTCCCATTTTGCTGAGTACCTTTATCATAAATGGGTGTCGTACCTTATCAAAAGCTTTTTCCGCATCTATTGATATGATCATGTGGTTTTTGTGTTTGCTTTTGTTTATGTGGTGTATTACATTTACTGATTTAGGAA
>NW_028097209.1:0-1871 GCF_014824575.4 Sturnira hondurensis
TAGAAAACTATGAAGGTAGATTTGGTGCAGTAGAAAATATGCAGATTTAAACTGAACAGAGTTTTCAAGGGTTCAGACTTCAAAGTTCCAAAAGTCCAAGGGTGAATGTGCTTTTAGGCCCAGAGAAGGACATAAAAATACAACTAAAGAATAATCCAGCCCTGGCTGGTGTAGCTCAGTGGATTGAGCACAGGCCTGCGAACCAGAGGATCACGGTTCGATTCCCAGTCAGGGCACATGCCTGGGTTGCAGGCCAGTTCCCAGCAGGGG
This sequence comes from Sturnira hondurensis, assembly GCF_014824575.4. Lineage (NCBI taxonomy): Eukaryota > Metazoa > Chordata > Mammalia > Chiroptera > Phyllostomidae > Sturnira > Sturnira hondurensis. The sequence goes on from NW_028097209.1 coordinate 271, forward strand.
ACACACGATACATTGTGTGTCCTTGGCAGAGGCAACCATACATTGATATTTCTCTCCCTCTCTCCTTCCCTTCCCCTCTAAAGATGAATAAATAAAATATTTAAAAAAAAAGAGAATAATCCAATGATACAACTGGAGCAGGAAAAAGAACTTTGCATATATAAAGTTTAACAAAGCTGGAATTAAAAAGAACATCTTAGCCCTGACCAGGTAACTTATTTGGTTCAAAAGTCGTCCCAATACACCAAGGTTGCAGGTTCAATCCCTGGTCAGTGTACATACAAGAATCAACCAATGAATGATGAATAAGTAGAACAAGGAAGTTGATGTTTCTCTCTCTATCATTCTCTTTCTCTTTCCCTTCCTCTCTCTCTCTCTAAAATCAATAAATAAAAAATTTAAAAAGAGAACATCTTACAATCATGTTTGCCTGCCTGAAGGTTACACATTTATAGTCTAGCCCTGGCTGGTGTAGCTCAGGGGATTGAGCGCGGGCCTGCGAACCAGATGATCGTGGGTCGATTCCCAGTCAGGGCACGTGCCTGGGTTGCAGGCCAGTTCCCGGCAGGGGGTCACAAAAGGAAACCATACATTGATGTTTCTCTCCCTCTCTCCTTCCCTTCCCCTCTAAAGATAAATAAATAAAATCTTTAAAAAAATAAAGTCTATTTATAAAGCCAACTGTTCTTTATTTCTGAAAAGTATTATTTAATATATTTAAGAATGTTATTTGTTAAAGGCTTTATACTCTTTTTCACACTTTTCTCAAGCTATGAATGTAAGAGAAGAAAAAATGTGATTTTTCAGCAAAGGAGATGCAAGTAGAAGAGGTCAAGTGTGGGGGCAACTTTCCTCGGAAGTCCCCCTGTGTGTCACAGGTGAGAAAAAACATAACTGAGACATGATGTGATCTGCTTGGGGAGGAGAAGTAGCCAGTTTCCCACAGGAAAAAGGCCTTGAGCAGTGGCCAGTTTTTCAGGGTAAAAGGGCATTGAGCCCCTTCCTCCAAGAGGTTTTATTGGGTTGTAATACACAGGAATACAGGGCAGCAAGGATCAAACAGTAGATAACATTTCAAAGAAATCTGAGGGGTTAGTGTGAGTCAGTGTCTGTCAGGAAAGGGGATTGCAGAAACTTTTGGAGATATACTCATTTCCTCTCGGATCCTTACCATATGAATGAAAGCACCCTAGCAGAGCAGATTTCACAGGTTTATCAGGAAGTCTTTGTGATGTCAGATTTTTCCCCAAGACACGCTCTAGCAAGGCAAGGAGCTGCACCCTCCCCATCAGGTATTCAGGCTTAAGGGGATTAGAGCTANGGGTGAGAGTCCATTGCTCCTTCTTTGTTGCAGCCCTCCCTCAAGTCCTTCCATGGTAGCCTCCCACGTGATAGAATCTGGCTTAGGTTGCCCCCTGCTGTGAGGGGTCTTACCCATCATTGACTTCCGACCAAGCTTTGGGGGCAGGGAGAGGAAGCTGAGGCAGCAATTGCTACCAGAGACAAGTTTTGTCTCCTGCAGCTCACATTCCAAAGTTCGTCCCTTGCCCTTAGCCACAGAGGGTCAAGTTACAATTCCTAGAACTAGGCAGAGCAGTCCA
>NW_028097210.1:0-627 GCF_014824575.4 Sturnira hondurensis
AAAGTCTATCGAGCTAGTTTTGAGGTTGTTTGAGGAAACTGAAAGAAAAGATGTGGATAATGGGGCCACTTCAGTGGAGGGCCAGCTGAGCAGGAGGAGAAGAGGCAGGCCTCGGGTATTCCAGGTTCACAGGGCCGCACTTTGCCACAGAGAGGGCCTCAGAAGGACACTCATGGGGAAGGACCAGGAGGAGGGATGACAATAAAACCTTTGATGGGCTTCCGTGGCTGTCTACGTACGAATGCAGCCCACAGTTCTTAACTAGATTCTTAACAGTTCTTAACTAGTACCACACAGTTCTTAACTAGATTTCCTACTTTCTCTAATTTTCAGTATTTTATATTTTTTCCCTATTTTTTTAAAAATAAAATGCAATAATGCACAGTTATTGTTCCACAACTATGGCCTGGGTCAGTGGTAAATGAGGACAGGAAGAAAGCCAGGGTAGGTTAATAGGCATTGCCTGGTTTCTCTCTCATATGCGTTTGCCTGAAAGTCAATGAATACCACAGACTGCCTAGACTATATGCAAAGAACTGCTCTTTTAGGGTCTGAATCTCAGAGTTTGAACAAATCACTTTATTAAGAAAGAAAAATCTCATAAATTGTACCATTAGGATAGCGGGG
>NW_028097211.1:0-1141 GCF_014824575.4 Sturnira hondurensis
GCTTCTTCTGTCCCCAAGTCCCTCACAGTGGTCATCCTGTGTGACCCCTGGCCGGTCTTCCTCTGCATTCAAGTTCCACAGGGCTTGCTGTTCACAGCCTGAGGCGTGTGTAGTCTGGAAAATAGCGTCAGCTGAAGCCACTGTGTCCTTGCTCAGGGTCTGGGGTCTCCCTCTGTCCATGTGACCTAAAGGACACTGTGAAACCTGTCTGTCACTCATGGAGCTCATACTGGAGCCTCCCATTGGACCGGCCTGTCCCCATGTTCTGGGTGAGGACTGTGGAGAGAACCTTCCTGGTGGTACACACTGGGGTTAGGACTAAGCAACGGTGAGGAAATACAGGGAGAGAATGTTCAGTTGGTGACTGCAATATTCAATAGACAGTAACAAATGTCACTTGATAATCAGATCTTAGAAACCAGCTCTGTCAGGGAGCACACTGGCCGGAAGTCGTCCTTCTGAGAGACCACGGGGAGCAAGGGGCACAGTCCACTGTTTCCGCCACTTCTGCAATGGCTGGCACACTGGACACATGGACCTGTCCCTTGAGGTACAGGGGTCCTCCAAGCTGAGACAGGCAGGTGGGACGTCTAGGGCTTCCATACACTCTCCAGCTGCTGCCCCTCACGAAGGAATGAAAATGCTCAGCACCTGACGTCTAGTCTCCTTCCGTCACCACCGATGTGACCCCCTGTCCTGTATTGTCCTCCCTCACTCCATGTGGTGATCATGACGGCCTTGGCTGTGACTGTGAGGTCCTTTTTGTTTGCTTTGTCAATTTGTTTTTCTTTGTTTCATGCTCCACGTATGAGTGGAATCATATGATTTTTATCTTTTCCCATCTGACTTATTTCCCTTAATAATACCTTTGGCCCATCCATGTCGTCGCTAATGGCAAGGTGGCACTCTCTTTTACCGCCCCCTAGTGTCCACGGTGCGAATGCACCACAGCGTCTTTATCCACTCACCTACGGATGGGCACCCGGGCTGCTTCCAGAGCTTGGCTGTTGTGAATACTGCTGCAATGGACAGAGGGGTGCGTATATTCTTTCAAGGACGTGTTTTAGATTTCTTCAGGTAAATACCCAAAAGTAGGAGCGCTGGGTCAACAGGCGGTTCCATACGCATTGTTCTGAGGGAC
>NW_028097212.1:0-4471 GCF_014824575.4 Sturnira hondurensis
CGCCCCCACCCCCTCCCCTCTGACAGCTGTCACTCTGTTCTCTGTACCTGTGCTTCCATTTCTATTTCATTTGTTACATTATGTTGTTCATCAGACTCCACATAGAAGTGAGATCACGTGGTATTTGTCTTCCTCTGACTCTCCAAGCCCAGGGCAGAGGGCTGGACCCCAGAGCCTGATTCCCAGCACAGAGCCCCCCAAACCCCCTCCAGGCTGTGGTCTCTACTCACCAGCTGTGGAGGGGGGCTTTGTGGGTGTGAGGGGGGTGGAGGTGACGACTCTGGTGGATCCTGTGAGCAGGGCAGGAGAAGGGCTGGTGGTATGTGGGGGCTGCCTGTGGTCTGTCCCACTCAGCCTGACCCCTCCTCACCCTGATCGTCCACCCACAGGCCACATCAGTCCATCACTCAGTCCCAGATGACCCCTCCCATTCCTGAGAAATGGGGGCAGGAGTCAGGGAGAGCCCCCCGCTCTGTTCTGCTGAGGGGAAGTGGTCCTCCTCTCACCTCCCACCACCGTGCTGCTCGTGACCCCAGGGTCAGCACAGAATGATGGCTCCTGTGAAACCCAGGAGCACATGAAGGGGCCCGAGTGTCCCTGATGGACTCTGAGTGCAGGACATCTCAGGCCTGAGCACACTGGGGAAGCACAGCTTCGAGCCCCAAAGTCTGCAAAGCAGCATCCAGCCCTGGTCGTGGCCCCCTGGAGCACATGAGTTTCATAAAGTCTACAGGACACATTTCCTGGGGCCCCACCAAGTCTGGTGCAGGAAAAGACAGTAACGCCGCATCCTGTGGGGTGTGACACCTGTCTCCTCAGAGGGGTCTGTCCCCACCTGACCTCTGGGACGCCACACCCCACCCAGCCCTGCAGGGGCAGCTCTGTGTCCACAACAATGCCGGGCTTGGTCTCTAGGCCATGGTGGTGTCAGGAAGGGCCCAGGGCTCCAGGGCCCTCAGTCAGGTGTGAAGACCGAGGGACAGGAGTGCAGAGGGGCAGGGGAGCCACAGGGCTGGGGGCCAGCAGGAGGGCAGGGAGCCTGGGACAGAGAACAAAGGTGGGGACAGGGTGCAGGGACCGGGGGCAAACCTGAGGGTGGAGTGGAGACGTCCTCATCTATCACCTTCAGCTCCAGGATCTCACTGCGCTCAGACCAGTGGGGCCCTTTGGAATAGAGGCAGCGATAATTCCTGGCAGTGTCCTCACTCACAGACTTTATGTGGAATCTGGCCTCTGGCCAGTGAGGACCACACTGAGACACATTTTTCTCATCCATGTGGACTTGTCTTCCGTACTTGTCCTCCAGGCGGAATGTGTGAGCCCCAGCTGGGCCCTGGCACACAATCGTCACAGGCTGTCCTCGGGGAATCACAGGACCCTGCTCAGCCCTGATGGATGGTTTGGGCAGGACCCCTGTGAGGAAACAGAGCATATCCCAGGGTCCCTCAGGAGGAAGTCACCACACTCACAGTCCCCTGTTTTCAGGGATTACATTCTTGCTTTTAGCAAAATTGCAGAGTTGTGCAACCATCCCCACCACCCAGTTTACAACCTCCCACCATCCTTTCCCCCTGTGAATCCTCATCACTGCAGAGTGACCCCCCGGACACAGGACCCTCACATGTCTGGCTTTCCTCAGAGGACACTGGAGTGAGGAGCAGTCAGTGCAGGCAGTCACTCCATGCCCACAGTCTCTGTCTAGGGGACAGAGACTCTGGGAGGGGGGCAGAGGGTGAAGGTGAGGGGTCACGTATGGGGACAGGGAAGCAGGAGTGTGAGATGTGGGAGTGACCTGGGCCAGGACTGAAGGGCAGCTGGGTGACACTGTGGGGACCAAGGAGGGCTGTAGAGCTCCACATGAAGTCCAGGGGTGGTGGGGCTCCACCCAGATCTGGTCACATGACCCCAGTGCACGTGAATTTCAATCTCCGGGACAATCCTCTGAGCAGCACTCAGCTCTGTTCCCACTGCATTCTCTACCTTCCTGACAACCTCTTTCCATTTCTAGTATTGAGGGTCCCATGTGTGCCATGTGGCTGGGAGTGGGGGGAGAGAGGGCTTGAAGCCCTAAAATAGGAAGATGGCACCCACAGCAGGTGATCCCTGATAAAAGCAAACGCTGGCCAGGTCTCCCCACCCATTCTCTCACTCCATCGCTCACTCATTCTTTCAACCACATCCCAGTTCCTCTCCATCCGTCTCAGAGGCGCCCAATGTGCCACTGGCCCCACAAACACCAGACTCACACACACAGTCACCTGCCTACTTCACTGGAAGGAAGAGGGAGCAGAGAACCAGATGAAGGGGTCAGGCAAACCCACAGCCATGCACGGTGGGTGACAGGCACCCCCTGTGAGTGTGAGAGTCTCAGGGCAGATGACTGACAACTGACCTCCTCTGAGAGTCAGAGGGAAGGGGCGCTGAGCTGAGACCCGAAGGCCAAGTGTGAACTGCCAAGCCCAGTGAGAGGGGATGTCAGTCATGGAGGGGACGGGTGAAGGGAGCAGGACATAGGGTTTGAGGAAGTGCAGGAAAGGCTGGGTCTCCCCAGATCAGCGGGTCAGACAGCGGGAGAACAGACCCCTCCAGAGGGAGAGAGAAGGGCCTGACTCTCGTCTGAGCTGAAGATGAGCCATCAGAGGACTCTAAGAAACATTAATACTTGGTCAGAAAACACAACATTAATTAAAAAATGAATTGAAAACAGTAGACTCACCCTCCTGCGTGTGGACGGCCTGGCCCAGGCACAGCACTGGGGGAGAAGCTGTGGTGAGAAAAACGCCCAGCACCCGGCCTCCCCCCACCCCCGGGGGCTGCAGTCAGGGGCCCTGATGGAGGCAGGGCTCAGCCCCCAAGAGTGTCCAGCTCCCTCCTCAGCTTCACCTCTGAGCACAGACCTTCTTCTGGCTCTGAGTTTCAGTGAAGCCCCAGTCCCCTCTCCCAAACAGGTCCTCATTCTGAACCTGTTCCCACTCCCAGGTCTCAACCTTCCATGCCCAGACTTGGGTCGGGGCCAGAGCTGAGGCATCAGACCAGCAGGACGGACCAGGAACCTCCTGGGCTGGAGTCAGGACTCAAAAAGGGTGAAGACACCGCCCAGGCTATCACCCCCTCTGTCTGGAGATGTTGTCCCTCCCTTCCAGCACTCACCCAGGACCAGGAGGGAGCTGGGACGGACGCCCATGGCCACGCCTGCAGCCTGCGCCTTCCTGGAGCTGGATGGTGAAGGACAGAGCCTGCAGCTGGGGCCCTGGCCAGGAAGTGTGGGTCAGGGGTTTTCCCAGGGTTGCCACATCCATGGCCCCATGCAAAGGGGAAGAGCTAATTCCAGACCATCCTCAGTCAAGGTCGGGCACGTCATGTGTGAGAAACTGAAAGAGACTGGTGGGTGCTGCACCCATGTGCGCGGCTCACTCAGCAGAAATGGGGACACTAGGTGGCCTGTCTGCAGGACCCCAGAGCGCTCTCTAGGGAATGATCTTCTTCCAGAAGCTTCAGTCTCAGCTTCATGGTGGCCTCGGGGTTTCCTGAGGTTAAAGACCAGCTAGATTTTTAGGTCAGCAAGGGGGACCAGGACTTGTACTTTCGCAGTGTCTCCTCTGTGCCTGTTCGTTTGTGGGTCTTTTTAAAGATTTTATTTATTTTTAGAGAGAGGGATAGGGGAGGAAAGAGAGTGAGAAACATGGATATGTGAGAGAAACATGCATCATTTGCCTCCTACACGCCCCCAGACGGGGACCCAGCCTTCAACTCTAGCATGTGCCCTTTGCGGGACTGGAACATGCAGTTCTCTGGTTTGCAGGACGACACCCATCTCACTGAGCTGCACCAGTCAGGGCTTCCGTGGCTTTCCCTCGTGTGGAACCGATGAACCGAGACATGAGGAAGTGTCTAGACAATTCCCGCATCCTCCCCGGGGACTCCTTCTGCCCCCTGGGCAGCCCCGCCCCCTTAGCAGCCCCGCCCCCTGGGCAGCCCCGCCCCATCCCAAACCTGTGCTCTCTGTCCTCACTGAGCAGGAAAAGCAAGGGGAGATCAGTAAACATGTACTTATGTGCGTTATCCTTCCAGTTTATGGGTGATTTTTAACTGAAGTAAATGTTTTTAATTTAAAATGACACAGAAGCTCAGTTATGCAGAGGACCCGGGACTGGTTTGGGGAAGGGGAAGTGATGGGCAGAGTCCACTTCTCTCCCCTTTTGTTTGGGGACAGGCCCCGGCTGCTTCCCTTTTTCTTCCCGGCATCCATCCTCTTGGGGAGGGAGCCTGGAGGCCGAGCTCCAACACAGTTCCTACGGGAATGAAGCAGCATTGGAGTTCAAGCTGTCGTGAGGCCTGTGGTCTTTGTTTTCCAAGGAGCTGTTGGTTCTTCTATCGCGTTGCACCGAACGCTGCCTTTATGGGAACGTGAGGAGGGAAGTGGCTTTGACGTCACACCCCATGTGGTGTCCTGGAGCTGGGGACGGCCTGG
>NW_028097213.1:0-765 GCF_014824575.4 Sturnira hondurensis
GACCTTGGGCAAGTTATTCAAGCCTTGTGCCTCAGTTTTCTCATCTGAAAAATGGGCACAGTAATGGCACCTGCCCCCTGAGGTGTTGTAAAGATTCAGTGAGTGATGAGTATAAGGCGGTGGAGCCGTGCTGGCCGCACGGGAAACACAGTACGATGGCTGATACTGCTGGCGCTGCACACGCACTTGGGGGTGAGAACAGCTTTGCCGGGTGCCCAGGGCTCATCACCGCAGTCAGGGGCAGTGGGCAACGGTGTCCCTTCCAACTTCCCCAGGAACAGAGTCTAGGTGGTCAAAACCCAAACTGGAAGTGCCCCTGCTTCTAAAAAGTGCTTACTGTACTCCACACACAGGCTGGAAGGGCCTAAATTTGCGCCTCCTGTGCTGGAGGCGCAGGGTCTGTCGAACCCAAGGCAATGCTGCCACCTGCTGTGGAGATGCATGGTTTTCTTTTCCTCCTTTTTCTTTCCTAAAAAATGTTGACCGTCTTAGAAATAAAGCAGACAGAAAGGAGGTACTCATCTCAGCCGATCTCCCCACATGCTGACTCCAAGTCTAGCTGCAATCCTGGCCAGCAGCGGAATTTTGGTCCCTGCGTCCCTTCGCATCACGCCAGAGCATGAGCAGATGCTGCAGTCTGCCCAGGCCCAGCGTGATGCCCAGGCCACAGACCATCAGCTTCTCTCCACACCCACAAAGAAGCGTCATTGAAATCCTAAAAAATGTTGACCGTCTTAGAAATAAAGCAGACAGAAAGGAGGTACT
>NW_028097214.1:0-4766 GCF_014824575.4 Sturnira hondurensis
GTTTCCCCGTCTGCAGAAGCAGTTCCCTGAATCTGTCTGTCCCTTTCTGTTTACTTGTGACTGTTATATATCCCAGAAAGCTTACCACTTGCTGCTCTCCTATGCCACGCTGCCCGGGAAAATAATTGGCCAATGCATCAAAGCACACAGAGCATTTTGACAATCAGCAAACAACCGGGAGCTCCAAAGACCCACAGTCTTAGAAGTCTTAGAAGAAGTCCCCAGACCTAATTTCTATGTTAAAGCAGCCAACCTTTTCACAGATGCCCTCAAGCACCTTTACCTTCATAATGCAGTGAATGTCCTCCAGCTGCTGAAACACAACCAGCTGCAATTTATTTATTTGTCCATTGAACTCTAATGAGAAGAGTTCTAAGGTGATGTTTAATATTGTTCCAGTAATTCAACTTCAGGTTCGTGACACACAGTTCACTGCAGTCTGAATGGAAAAAGTCTAGTGTTTGCAGGTATTGACTTCCAGAGAAGGCTTTTCAGTAATAAGGCTTCACCCTCTTCACTGGCAGTTCGAAAGCTCCTTTTGCAAATTAAATGGAAGCATACTCTCTTCCCGAAGTTAGAAGAGTAGAGGACACTGCCATGGGCCACCTTGTATAGCACGTCTGTGTAAAACCTGAGGGTAAGTTGGCTATGACTCTTCAGCCTGACAGTCTTTTTCAAGTTGCATTTAAAACAATGCATGGTCTTTTGGACCATTATAGTTAGACATGGCACAGAAACACTTTTGGTGATATAGGACGGAGGAATTCCCGATTTTAGTTTTGTAAAACGATTGCTAAAATTATGATGATTCTCTTCCACCACTGCCCAATCATTTGGTTGGTAGGTCAACCTGTGAGAAAAGATGCATATAGAACATGAGAGATTGAATTAAATGAAAGATATACTTGTTCAAATTTTTCAAACACAGCGTAAGAATGACATCTGGTTTTGTAGGTATTTGAAATGTTAGTCCTTTAGATATAACATCTGTAAATGGTGGATTCACATATACTTCACAGTCCCGTGGAAGAAAAGGCAAACACTACATGACTACTTTCTGAACTGGGAAGTGCCTTGGAGTGGCCAGGTAACTGTCTCAAATTGTTAGATATTAGTAGACTGGCGACCCTCTCAATGAGAGTGCGTGTACACCCTTGCGTAGAGAGAATTTTTCTTTTGTTTGTTGGTTTATTTGCAACGGATTTCAGGTTCAACTTTTGAGTATTTGTCAGGCAGTAACAGAAGATAGTACACAAAGAACATTGAAGGCAGCTTCTAAGTTACTGGATCTCACCCAAAATGCCATAGAACTCAGGGAAAAGAAACTCATTTTTTGTACTAGCATTTATCATTTAACTAAAATCAATCTTAACAAAGCAGTGTACACGGGATTGTTAGGAATTCTTTGTTATTCCAGATCACCCCAGATCCTGCTCTAGCTGGCAAGGAGCTGCCCTACCTCCCCCATCATGGGTGCTCACTCTTCAGTGGAGTAGAGCCAGGAAGCACTCCTCCCAGAGAACATGGTCCCTGGGCTCTATCAGGATACATGTAGGGTGAGGGTCCATTACTCCCCTTTGGCTCTAGCACCCCGAGGTTTTTATGANGAGGTTTCTTACCTATCTCTGAGCTTCTGACGATTCTTTTCAGCCATTGAGCAATCAGAGGCAGCGTTTGCTAACAGAGACATGCTTTGTCTCCTTGTGCTTTTGGATCCAGAGATTTCTCACTCCTCGGAAGCCAGGGGAAGCAGTTACACTTCCTGGAACCAGGCAGAGCAGTTCCCTACATCTCCTTCTTTTCTGTTTCTTAAATGAATTGGAGCTGTTTGGCCTTTGAATCGTACTATGCTGTGTTTCCTCATGAAGTCACCAGAAAGAAAATTCCATATGCATTATAAAGCACACATAGGTATTAAAACAAGGAGTGGTTCTCGATCTGACAGGACCAAAACTGATGAGTTCACTCATCTGAAAAAAAACATGAAAAACAAGGAAATAAAATTACCAGGTCTGGTTACATTTTGTTATGGGCTAGGGTTAGCACAAACTTGTGATTAGTTAATTCTAATCACAAAGTGCCTAAGTACAACGCAGGCATGATCACCCACAGGAGCACATCATTACAAGGGCGTTTTTACATGTTATCTTACTCACACTGTTATTCCCCCAGGTGTTGAGCTGTGTTTCCCCGTCTCAAGAAGTAGTTCTCTGAATGTCTCTCCTTTTTGATTATGACTGCCATATATCCCAAAAAGTTTGCCACTTGCTTCTCTCCTATATGGCCCAACCTGTTGAAGTAATTTGCAAATGCATCAAAGTACACAAAGTTTATTTTAGAATCAGCAAACAACTGGAAGCTCAAAAACCCACATTCTCAGAAGAAGTCCATCAAACCAAGTTTGTGGGCTCAAGCTGCCAACATTTTAACTGGGCGTCTCAAGCACCTCCTTCTTCGTTAAGCGTTTAATGTTCTGCACCTGCTAAAGTACCTGCAGCTGCAGTTTATTGATCTTTCCCTTTAACTCTGTAGAAAAAGTTCTAATTTGCTGTTGAATTCTAGTCCAGAAATTCCACTCAAGGTTAATGACACAAGCTTGGTAACATGTGGATTTAATTTCTGTAAGTGTAGGGTTCACCCGAACTACTGGATCATTTGTGCTGCAGCCAAGAGGGTGTATGGACCCTCACCTACTACTTATTCCGAAATAATTCAGTCCCCATGTCGTCTGGGTGGAGCGCTTCCTCTCTCCAATCCACGGAAGCCTGAGCACCCGCAATGAGGGAGGCTGTTCACCCCCTTGACAACTAGAGCGGGATTCAGGTTGATCTGGCATTGCAAAGAATTCCTAAGAATCCAGTGAAGTCTAGTTGCTAACATTGCTTTTACTTAAATGATAAAGGTAAGTGAAGAAAATGAGTTTGTCTTCCTAAAGTTCTGTAGCCTTAGAGGTGAGAGACGTTGACATAGAACCTGCCTTAATTGGTCTTCATGTGCTATCTTATGTTTGTTGACTGATGAAGATTAATAGGTTGAACCTGAACTATTGTGCTCAAAACCCCACATGAGCCTCTCTACCCAAGAATATGAGCGCATTTTCATTAACTGGGTGGACAAGCCACTCCAAGTTTCTCGCTTTTTGAGAGAGTTGCCTGGTCACTCCGAGGCACTCCCCACTTGAGGGAGCAGCCTTAGGCAGTAATTTCCCTTTTCCTTTACAGGACTCTGAAGTCTGTGTGAATCCACTATTTACAGAAAATAAATCTCAAGGATGAACTTCTCAAATAACAAGGAAACTAGATGTCATTCATTATGCAGTCCTTGGGAAATTCGAACAGGTAATTATTTCTTTTTTTACTTTGATGATCTATGGGCATGTGTACTAAAAAGATAACCTACCGTCCAAATGGTCAGAAAATGGTGGAAAAAAACCCATGATAAATTTAAGAATATTTTTAGAAACAAACAAAAAAAAAAAGAAAGTCATGGGTCCTTCCCCGCAAAATTGTTACTGTGCAATGTCAAACTACAAATTTCTAAATATCCATGAATTTCTTTATACACCACTTGAGAAACATTTTGAGGAAGAAGAGTCAAGGACAACTTACCCTAAGGTTTTAAACAGAGGTCCTTTAGGAAATGGGACTTGGCAGGGTCCTCTAATCTTTTAACTTGTGGAAGAAGGTATGCTTCTCCTTTCTTTAGAAAAAAAGCTTCCCAACTGCCAGTGAAGAGGGTGAAGCCTTACCATAGTAAAAGCTTCGCTCCTCGTGACCCACCTCCACCCATTAGACACTCTCCATTCAGACTGTGAAAAACTGTATGTCAAAATACAGACGTGGAATTCTTAAAGTAGTATTCACCATAACCTTAGTATTTTTAGGCAAAGATAAACGGACAAATTAGTAAACAGCACCTGGAGCTACTTCAGCAGCTGCAGGACATTCAACCCATAAAAAGGAGAAGGTGATTTAGACCCTTCATGAAAATATTCACTGGGTGAAACCCAAAACTTGTTTTGATGCACTTCTTCTGAGAATGTGGGTCTTGGAACTGCCTGTTGCTTCCTGATGAAAAAAATGCTTTGGGTACTTGATGCATTTGCAACCAACTTCCACAGGTAGGGTCATATGGGAGAGCAGTAAGGGGCAAACTGTTGGGGATTCACAGCAGTCATAACCAAAGAGAAGGACAAGGATCCAGGGAACTACTTCTCTAGACTGGTACGAAAAGCTAAACACCAAAATGGGACACCAGTGTGGGGTAAGACAGTACGAAGACAAACCCTGTAATAATGAAATCTTCTGGGTAATCATACCTGCTTTGAAATTAGGCTTCTTGTAATTTACATTTCCTGAAGGTTGAGCAAATACTCCACCAAATAAAAATGTACCCAGAACAAAAAGTTTTCTAATTCCTTTGTATTTGCATTTTTTATCAGAAAAGAGAATTCAGGAGCTTTGGTTCTGTCAACTCGCAGACTCCTACTAGTTTTAATGATAATCTGTACTGCATAATGTATATTGAAGATGATTTGTGGTGGCTGCATGAGGGAACAGAACACAGTAGTTTTCATAAGCCAAATAAGCACAATTCGTTTAAGAAATAAAGTAGAAGGAGATGTTGGTAAATGCTGTCCCATGCTTCAGAAAGTGTAACTGCACCCCATTACTTCTGAGGAGACAGAAGGTTGTGGAAGGAAAGACACTGAGAGAGACAAAGCTTCTCTATGCTGTCAAACCCACCCTCTGCTTCCTCCGAGGCCC
>NW_028097215.1:0-656 GCF_014824575.4 Sturnira hondurensis
GGTCGCCTGCCAGGGAAAGTACATGGAGCTCAGTCAGTGAGCTTTAGGCACGTTTTAATTAAAAGCAGGTGCAGGCTGGGCTTCATCTCTGCTCCTCCCCAGCCCGTCCCGCACACTCTGCCCCCGCCCCCGGCATCGCCCCCCAACCCTGCGCATCCCCCTCTCCTCGGGGCGTAGGGCCCACGCTCACAGTTCTGACCTGAAATCTAATCACACCTCGGTTTGCATTTGTTCAGCGATTTACCTTCTTTGATGAACTAAATATTCCCATTTCCAGATGAGAAGCCTCCGAGGCTGAGAGAGAGGGCGAGCATCTAGTACCCACATGCCTTCTGAGGGGGAAGCCAGGTCCCCCTCTTGAACCCCCTACCCCCCCCCCCACAATTACGCAGGAATCCTCAGGCCCAGAGCTCCAGAGAGCACCCTACACGGCCTCCTCTGCTGCGGCTTTCTGGGCTACATGACATCACCCGGGAAGGTGTCACCAGCCAGATCCCCCTGGCAGCTCCCTCTGGGGACCTCCGTGGTGGCCCAGCCACAGAGAGACACTGCAGGTGTGGCAGCGTGGGGCTCAGCACCCCGGGGTCCTGGACAGCGCTCTGGCGAGGGGCGCCGGTCACACCTGTCACTGGCCCTCCTCAGTGGTTGAAGGCAGG
>NW_028097216.1:0-2719 GCF_014824575.4 Sturnira hondurensis
TTCAAATCTGAGGTTTTGGAACCCAGCAACGCTGTGGGCTGTTTCCTGGCTCCACCAGTTGCTGCCCATATGATTTCTCTGCAGCAACGTCTTTGGTGGTAACACTCTAGAGCGTTCACCCAGTTGCAGCACCAATGGTTTATCTGCATTCTCTCTGGCAATGTCCCTCTGGGTGGCTACGCTAGAGGGGGTGCCTGGGCGCTGATTTCAGGGAGACTGCAGAGTCTCCCCCTGTGTGCACACAGCTCTCGCTGAAGGATCCCCATTCTTTCTTCAGGAGGGGCACTCTCCACCCTAGAATTTAGAGAAAGGTGAGTGCAGACTGACTTTAGTCACAAGTTATTGCCTCTCTTCTCTGCCTCTTTGCCTGGACTTCATGAGGATAGTGTTACTTCGTGAAGTTTTGATGCTGCTTCTATCTCTGTTGTTTTCTCCTGCTGAATCTGTGGTGCTCTGAGGCTACAGGGGGCTGTACTCAAATACAGTTTCTGTCACTGTTTGCTCAGACCCAGCTGTGCCTGTTCCAATTTTTTTCTTTCTAGCACTAGTGTTCTCAGCCCAATACATGGAGGGCTCCAGTGCAGGCTGATTCCAGAGACACATTGTTTCTTCTCTGGGCTTCCTTGTTCCTGTTCCTTCTCTGCCCAGGATTACCTCTCTGAGATTAGCGTTTCTCTCTCTACTTTGTTTTCTCCCAGTGAATGTGTGCTGCTCTGAGATGAGAGACTGCAGTGTCTGCTCCTTGGTGCACACAGCAAGCTCTGAAGGTTCCCCATTTCTCCCTTCAGTAGGGGACTCTCAAGACAAGAATTGAGAGGGAGGTAAGTGCAGGCTGACTTCAGACACATGACATTTCTTTCTTCTCTGCCCCTTTGGCTGGGCTTCATCAGATAGTGTTACTTCTGGAGGTTTTGACTCTGCTTCTGTGTTCTTTTCTCCTAACAATTCTATGGTGCTCTCAGCTTACAGGTGGCTGTACCGAAATAAGGTTTCTGCTACTGTTTGCTCAGACCCAGCTGCTCCTTTTTTGATTTTTCCTCTCCATCCTGGGTCTCTCAGCTCAATACCTGGACTGTACTTAGGGCAGGCTGATTTCAGAGGCACGTGGTTTCTCCTCTCCTCTTCCCTGTTTATGGTTCTTCAATAATGCAGCGTTACCTCTCTGATTTTAGGGGTTCCACTCTCTACTTTGTTTTCTCACAGTGAATGCATGCTGCTCTGAGATCAGTCACTGCAGTTTCCTACTACTTGGTGCAGAGAGGGAGCTGTGAAGGTTTCCAATTTATCCCTTTGGGGGGCGGACTGGGGGCTCTCAGCCCAATAATTTCCAGGGAGGACAGTGCAGGCTTTCAGACCTGTGTTCTTTCTTCTCCTCTCTGCCCCTCTGCCTGGGCTTCATCAGGATCCTGTTACTTCAGGAAATTTTTATGCTGCTTGTATCTCCTTTGTTTTCGCCTAGTGATTCTACAGTGCTCTGAGCTCACAGGCAGCTGTACCAAAATAACGTTTCTGGTGCTGCTTGCTCAGTCCCAGCTGTGATGATCCATTTTTTCTCTCCCAACTAGGCTGTGAGCCAAATACCTGGAGGGCTGGCAGTGCAGGCTGAATTCAGAGTCACCTGTGTCTTCTCTTCCCTGCCTCCTTCGTGTTCTTCAGTCAGGGTCCTGTTACTTCACTGAGTTTAGCACTCCTCATCTCTACCTTGTTTTCTCACAGTGAATGCATGCTGCTCAGAGATCAGAGACGGCAGTGTCTGCTCCTTGGTGCCCAGAGCAAGGCCTGGACGTTTCCCTTTCCCCTTCAGCAGGGGGGCTCTCAAGTTTCCTGCTTCCTCTATGCATCTCAGGTTCTGAGTTGATAGGTTGTTAGAAATACAAGGGTCTCGCCCTCTCAGGGAGACTGCACACAGCCCCTGGGGGTGGGGCACTGACTCTGCCCTCTAACCAGCTGCAAGCACTTCCTTGGACAAGGGAAGGGGTGCTCAGGGGTCCACCCTCTCTCCCTGAGACCAGACAGGAAAATAATGCAGAGATGATAAAGGATTTGGAATTTCTATTACATTTTATGATAAAGTTTCATTATGGTGCAGACAGAATTGAGTGAACTCCTCTCTCTGAAAACATACCCACTGACGAGCGTAGTCAGCACCTGTGACTGTGGCCGGGCTGCCCAGTAAGCCTGGGTACAGGGTGGCTGGTTTGTCAGGTTTCTCTCCAGCAGTGTCTCTATGGCTCACAGCCCTGGAGGCGATGACTGTGTGCTGTCTGCAGGGAGACCTGTGGTTCCTTTGCCTCCCTGTGTGCCTGGCTGCTTGGTGCCATCTGCTCGGTTAATTCCCAGTAATGTTTGGTAAGGGGTCCTGGGAAGTTGTTGTGACCCACTGATTGTTCCATGCACTATGGTGTTTTTTTGGTATTTTATTTCGTGTACGGGTTTTTTTAAAAGAGTTTGTTTATCTTTAGAGGAGAAGGGAAGGACAGAGGGAGAGAAAAATAGTAAGTAAAATAAAATATAATCAAACAAATTAAAAGGAAAACAATTCTAAAATGTTACACATTTAGGAAATTTCGGCCAAGATGGAGGCGAAGGTAGGAACCCTTCGCTTCCTCACCAACCAAAACAAGGTAACAACCACTCTAAGATCAATAAACAACCAAAAGTGCCAGAAAATCAAACTGCATGGAACTCTGAGAAGCAAGGAACTAAAGGAAAAATCAGG
>NW_028097217.1:0-7044 GCF_014824575.4 Sturnira hondurensis
TGTCTGAGGTATCACTGACAAATATGTTTTCTGCTACAATTGGTACCCTTTTCATTGTGCTGATGTTTTCTTGAGCCATGCAGAAGTTTTTAGTTTGATGTAGTCCCATTTGTTTATTCTTTCCTTTATATCCCTTGCTCTAGAACACATATCGTTGAAAATACTGCTGTGTGAGATATTTGAAATTGTCCTGCCTATGTTCTCCTCTAGGACTTTAATGGTGTCATGATTTGTAGGTAACAGTACTTTTTGTTTTCTACATGATTAAAGAAACAATTATTAATGTAAATGTTGGTATTATTGTATCGTTGTAACTCCAAGTCTTGTTTTCTACATATTTTAGGGATTAATACACTTACAAGAATGATTACTTTACATATTTGGACACATAATGTATAGTTATTTATGACTATACAAAACTGAAAGCATTGTGGACAGAACTAAAGGATCAGTTTTTGTATGTTACTGAAATTGATCCCTTATAAAATCATCTTTGGATATTATGTCTTAATGTTAAATGTGATGCTTCTGGAAACCAACAAGAAAGTAGTGATAGAATGTGCACAAGACGAACTAAGAAGTAATTTAGACATTCCACCTCGAAAGAAAATGTCAACCCAAAAGAAGATGGGATTGCAGGAAATGAGGGACAAAAGACTTAGAGGGCACAGTGAAAATGAACTGCACAATGACAGACATAAGCAGATTATCAGAAATGGATTAAACTTCCCAATCAAAAGGTAAGATCTGCAGAATGGATAAAAACCACATCATCCTTTGTTGACTGCAAGAGACTTGGTTGAGATCCAAAGAGATAAGTTGAACATGAAAGGATGGAAAATAAATTATGTGCAAGTAGTAACCATAAGAGAGCAAGGCTGGCTCTCCTAATATTAGAAAATAGATGTTAAATGAAAAGAAGGTTGCCAGACAAAGGACACCATATATTAATAAAGTTTCAATATAGCAAGAAGATAGAACTATAACGTGGGCCTAATGTCAAATGGTCAAACTCTATGAAGCAAAAATGGATAGAATCGAAGGGAGAAATAGACAGTTCTTTAACACCAGTTGGAGAGTTTGGTACCCTACTCTCAGGAGTGGGTAGAACAGCCAGACAGAAGAAGAAATAGGGACATAGAGGGCTTAACACAACAAACCCACTACAACTAACAGATACATACAGAGAACACTTGACTCCTCAACAGTGTAAACATTCTTCTCGAGTACACATAGGACACGTTCCAAGATAGACCAGATGTCATACCACCAATTGAGTCTCAATAAATTTAAAAAGACAAATGCCATTAAGGGTATCTTCTAAGACCACAATGAGATGAATTAGAAATCAATATAAGAGAAAACTGGAAACTTCACACAATTGCGGAACTCAAACAAACACACCAATCAAAGAAGAAATCACAAGGAAAATACATGTACTTGAAGGTGAATGAAAATGAACACCACATACCACAACTTGTGGGATGCTGTGAATGTGATACTAAGTGGGAAACTTAAACCTATAAATGACTACACTAAAAACAAGAAAGCTTTCAAACCAATACCCAAACTTTATAATGTAATGAAAGGAAAAAAAGAAAGAAACCCTGGTTGCAGAAAGAAGGAAGTAATAAAGATGAGAGAACAGATCAATGAAATAGAGAATAGAGAAACAATATATAAAGTCAATAAATCCAAAATTTGTTTTTTTGAAAAGATAAACAAAATCGACAAACCTTCAGCTAGACATACTAAAAAGAGAAGACTGAGATTACTAAAATCAGAAATAGAAGTGGGGACATACATTACTACCAATTCTACAGAGATATAAAGAATCATAAGAAATCACTATAAACAATTATAGGCCGACAAGTTGGACAGCCTAGAAGAAATGGATAAATTTGTAAAACCACCACCAAGACTGAACCAAGAAGAAATAGAAAATCTGAACAGACAACTTACTAGTAAGAAGATTGGGTCAATATTTTAAAATCTCCCAATGAAGAAACACCAAGCCCTCGGAAACTTCTTCAAAAAATCTCAGAGGGAACACCCCCAAAACAGGAGGCCAGCATTACCTTGATGCCCTAGCCAGACAAGGATGCAAGAAAAGAAGAGTAGAGGCCAATATTCCTGATGAATCTAGATCCAAAAATTCTCAACAAAAATCTAGAAAGCCAAATTTAATCGCACATTAAAAGGATCACACACCATGATCAAATGAGAATGCAGGGATGCAATTATAGTTCAACAGCCACAAATCAATCAACGTGATACACCACATTTAATAGAATGAAAGGAAAAAATCATATGATCACCTCAATAGGTGCAAAAAAACCTTTGACAAAATTCAACACCCACTCATGATAAATACTGAGCGATTTAGGTACAGAGGGACTCTACCTCAACACAGTAAAAGCCATATCTCACAAGCCCATGGCTAACTAGGACCTCAATGATGAAGGGTTTAAATCTTTTTCTCTAAGGTAGGAACAACACAAGGGTGCCCATTCTCACCACTTCTAGTCAACACAGTAGCAGAAGTCCCACCGAGAGCAATCAAGCAAGATGAAAAAAGAAAAGGCATCAGAATTGGAAAGGAAGAAGTAAAACTATTTCTATTTGCTGAAGACATGATTTTATATATAGGAAACACCCCCCAAACTGTTAGAGCTAATCAACAAAACAATGAAGTTGCAAGATATAGAAGATTAACCTAAAGAATCAGCCCCAGCCTGGTGGCATCATCCCACAAGGTGAAAAGTTGCCAGTTCAATTTCCAGTCAGGGAGCGTGTCTGGGTTGCGGGTTCAGTCCTGGTCAGGGCATGTAGGAGAGGCAACTGATCAATGTTTCTCCCTCACATTGACGTTTCTCTTTCTCCCTCCCCTCCTCTAAAAATAAATAAATAAAATCTTAAAAAAAAAGAATCAGTCCTTGCAAAGTGGCTCAGTTGGTTGGAGTTTCGTCCTATATACCAAAAGTTTGTGGGTTCAATTCCCAGTCAGAGCACGTACTTAGGTTGCAGGTTCAATCCCTGGATGGGGTTTGTATGGGAGGCAGCTGATGTTTCTCTCTCACAACAATGTTTCTCTCTCTCCCTCTATTTCTAAAATCAATAAACATCCATGCGTGAGGATTAAACAGAAAAAGAATCAGTAGCATATCTATACATTAACTATGAATTATCTGAAAAAGAAATAAAGGAAAAATCTCATTACAATAGCATCCAAAACAATAAATACTTAGGAATACATGTAACCAAACAGATGAAATATCTTTCAACTGAAAACTACCAGACATTGATAAAACAAATTAAAGAAGACCCAAATAAATGGAAAGGTACCCTGTGTTCATACATTGGAAGAGTTAAGATTGTTAAAATGTCCACACCACCCATGCCATTGATGGATTCAATGCAATCCTGGTCAAGATTAAAGTGGCATCTTTTACAAAAGTATATATAACAGTCCTAAAATTAGTATGGAATCACAAAAGACCCCAGAGGCCAAAAAAAACACGACAAAGAACAGAGTGAGGGGTTGTGGGGTGGAGGGAAGAGGATATGTGGGTCATGAATAGTGATGGACGGAGAAGTGACTTGGGGTGGGGAACACACCAGACATGTACAGGTGATGTGTTACAGGCCTGTGCACCTGACCTGTCCAATTGTATGAACCAATGTCACCTCCAATAAATTCAATTTTTAAAAAGTGAGAAGTATTACATGCCCTGATTTCAAGCCATAGTATAAAGCTAAAGGAATCAGAACAGCATGGTACTGGCAATGGAACAGAACTGAGAGCCCAGAAATAAAGCCGTGTATATACAGCAAACTAATATTTGACGAGGGAGCCAAGAATACTTACTGGAGAAGAGACGGTCTTATCAATAGATGGTGCTGGAAAATTCGGATATTCACACGGAGGGAGTGACACTAGACACTCTCATACCACTCACAAAAACTAACTTGACACAGATTAGAGACTTCAGTGTGAGAACAGAGACCGTAAAACTCACAGAAGACAACTCAGGGAAAAGCTGACTTGGGTCTCAGCAAGATCTTTGGGATGTGACAGTTCAAGCACAAGCAACGAGATGAAACATAAACACACGCAGCTGCGTCAAAGGAAGAGCCTTCTGCACAGCAAAGGAAACCAGCACCATGAAAAGGCTGCCTACAGAATGGAAGGAAAAGTCCGCAAGTCATATCTGACAAGGGTTCATATCCAAAATAGCTATCAAATTACATAGAACTCAATAGCAAAACAAAACCAAACCAAAACCAAACCTGATTGAAAAAGAACAGAAGCCCTGACTGGTGTGGCTCAGTGGGTTGGGCAGTGTCCTGCAAGGCAAAGGTCACCTGTTCCTTTCTGGGCCAGGGAGCAGGCCTGGCTTGCAGGGCAGGTTGCTGGTTGGGTGTGTGCCGGTGGCGACCAATTGATGTTTTACTCACACTGACGTTTCTCTCTCTCTCTCTCTCTCCATCCCTTCTGCTCTCTCAAAAAATAAACAAATAACATCTTTAAAAAATTAAATAGACTGAAGACCTGAACAGACATTTCTCCAAGGAAGATATACAGAGAGCCAACAGGTACATGAAAAGATGCTCAGCATCACTAATCGTCAGGGAAACGCAAGTCAAAACCACAGTGAGATATCACCTCAGGTACATGTGAATGGCTGTCCCTCAGTGGGTTGAGCGTCATCCCACAATCTCCAAGGTCACTGGTTTGATTCCCAGTTAGGGCACATGCCGGGGTTGCAGGCCTGGTCCCTGGGAGGGGGCACAGCCCATCCATGTTTCTCTCCCTCACTTTCTCCCACCCTTCCCCTCTGTCTACATATAAATAAAGACATCTTTTAAAAAACAGTACTGGGGATAAAATATACAACACCATGACTACAGTTAACACTGTTACATGGTACCCTTGGAAGTCATTAAAACAGTAGATCCTAAGGGTTGTAATCACAATGAAAACAAGCATTTTTCTTTTTCTGTATCATCATTATGTTTGTTATTAATATTTACACATTAACTTTTATAGGTCATCATGCTGTACACCTTAGACTTACACAGTACCGTATGTCAATTATATCTCAATAAGATGGAATATAAGAATAAAAAGACATTATCCACAGACTACAAAGGAAACCCACAGATTGGGAGGAAATATTTGCAAATCATTTATCTGATCAGGGTGCAATGTCGAGAATATAGAGAGTCCTCCTAAGATTCAAGAAGAAAAACAAACAAGTGGCTGACAATGAGCAGAAACTTGAAGAAACATTTCTCCAGAGGTGATACATGAATATCCAAGAAGCACATGAAAAGAGGCTCAGCACCACCAATCACTAGGGAAATGCAAATCAAAACCCCAGTGGGACGTGTGTCACACCCAGCAGGACGGTGAGGAGGTGCAGAGAGGAGCCCACGCACTGCTGTCGGAAATGCGTGATGGCGCACCCTCGGCGGGAAACGGTGCGGCAACCCCTCCAACAGTGAAAGATTTACCATTCGACCCAGCAATTCCCCTTCTGGGGTTCTACCCAGACAGAGAGGATTTGAAGAGATACTTGCACACCCACATTCATGGCAGCGTTATTCACAGGAGCTAAAAGGTGCAGGCCACCCAAGAGTCTACTGATGAATGAATGGATAAGCAAAATGTGGTATATACACAGTGGAATGTTATTCAGCCTTAAAAATAAACTGAGTTCTGCAATATTCTACAACGCAGATGAGCCTTGAGGACATCACGCTAAGTGAAATAAGCCAGTTACAAGAAGACACATACTGCCCTGGCTGGTGTAGCTCAGTGGATTGAGCGCGGGCCGGCGAACCAGAGGATCGAGGTTCGATTCCCACTCAGGGCACATGCCTGGATTGCAGGCCGGTTCCTTGCAGGCCAACTACCAGCAGAGTATGCACGAAAGGCAACCATACATTGATGTTTCTCTCCCTCTCTCCTTCCCCTCTAAATATAAATAAATAAATAAAATCTTTTTTTAAAAAAAAAGAAGACACATACTGTATGCTTTCACTTTTATGGGCTATCGAAAGTAGCCAAAGTCATAAAGACAGAAATCGTAGTGGGGGTCGCCAGTGCCAGGAGAGACATTGGGGAGTCGTTGGCTGATGAGTAAAAGTGTCAGACTGACAGGACGAAAGGATTCACGGGGACGGATGGTGGTGACGGCTGTACCACAGTGTGAAGGGATTTAACATCACAGAACTGCATACCTCGAAGTGGTTCAGATAGGAAATTGTGTATTTTAACACAATAAAAAACAAAGAAAAAATGAAGTGTTTTCCTTGGAAGTATTTCTAGGACCATGCTCTTGGCCCTGGTGCCCTTGTCAGCTGGCAGGAAGCCCCCAAACATTTATGGCCCATGTGGCTACTGTCCCACGTGCAGGGACACTGTGGCGAAGGACAGGCCCCACGGGCTTCAGCAGCTCCCGCTCAGGCAGGAACTGAGGCCTCCAAGGGGCTGTGGCTCCGCAGAGCATCTCATCCCTTACTGATGCTGCAAAGCCTGGGGAACAGAGCAGGAGACTTAATTCCACCTCCTCAGTGTCCCCGCTTCTGCACAGCCTCGGTGGAGGCCAAGTTGTCACTAGTGTAAGTTTGTGACATAATCTTTCCTATAAATCGGTCAGGCAACTGCTCAGCTATCTGCCTGCTGAGCAGCCCGGTGCCAAGGCATAGACGAGAGTCACACGCGGTAACTGTGCTCTTCCCTCAGCCTTTATTGAATGCAGGCTCACTCGTGGTAGGACATGAACACACACTTATGTCCTGCTCACACTGTAACACTCTAACAGAATCATAGCACACACAGCAGTCAGTGCAGGATGATGAATCTGAGTCCCAGAGTCTCCGTCTGCAGGTGCAGGAGACAGCACGGTGGGCAAGGGAGTGATCAGTGTCTTGAAAGGAACGTTCTCTACAGCCAGGTGGGTAGCGGGGCAGACGAAGTCCTCAGTCCAGCAGGGCAGAGCCTGAGGCAGCTGACGCCAAGGGAGATGAGCGTGGCGT
>NW_028097217.1:12566-17732 GCF_014824575.4 Sturnira hondurensis
ATGAAAAGATGCTCAGCATCACTAGCCATCAGAGAGATGCAAAGTAAAACCACAATGAGATACCACTTCTCACTGGTCAGAATGGCCAGAATAAACAAATCAACAAGTAATAAGTGCTGGTGAGGTTGTGAAGAAAAGGGAACCCTAGTACACTGTTGATGGGAATGCAGATTGGTGCAGACACTGTGGAAAACAGTATGGAAGTTCCTCAAAAAATTAAAAATGCAACTACCTTTTGACCCAGCAATTCCACTGCTAGGATTATACCCTAAGAATCCTGAAACACCAACTCAAAAGAACCTATGCACCCCTATGTGCATAGGAGCATTATTGACAACAGCCAAGTGCTGGAAAGAGCCCAAGTGCCCATCAGTAAACGAGTGGATAAAAACACTGTGGTATATTTACACAGCAGGAACAAAGAAGGAGCTTCTACCTTTCATGACAGCATGGGCAGAAGTGGAGACTATTATGCTATGTGAAATAAGCCAGGCAGTGAAAGACAAAGACTATATGATCTCACTTACAAGTATAACCTAATCAACAAAACATATAAGCAAAAAAGAACCAGAGACATGGAAAATAAAGAACAAATTGACAGTGACCATAGGGGAGGTGGAAGGGGATAATGGGAAAAAGAAGGGAAAGGGTGAAGTCAAGGAACATGTACAAAGGACCCATGGATGAAGACAATGGGGTGGGGATTGTCTTTGGGAGCAGGGGTTGGATGGGCTGGGGGAGAGCAGTGGTGGGGAGAATGGGGACAACTGTAACTGAACAATAAAAAAGTTGCTACAAACCATGATTGTAACAATACTAGTTGTTATCATTGCCTATTTATTCGTCATTATCGAGACCTCTATTTCCATGTAGGGCTTTGAGGTGCTGTCTAGTGTCTTTTCACTTCCCCTCGCAGGACGCCCTTGAGCGTTTCTGGCGGGGCAGGTCTAGTGGTTACAAACTCCCTCAGCTTTTGTTCACCTGGGAATAATTTCTCCCTCACTTTTTTAAAGTTAGTTTTGCTGCATAGAGGACTCTTATTTTTGAGAACTTTGAATACATTTGCTGACTGTCTTCTAGCCTCCACATTTTCTGAGGAGAATTCTGCAGGTAATCTTGAGGTTCCCTTGTATGTGGTCATTAACTTCTCTCCTGCTGTTCTCAAGATTCATTTTTTGCCTTCGTCTGTTCAAAGTATGATTATATTATACTAGGTGTGAGTCTCTTTGAGTTCATCTTACTTGGGATTCATTGAGCTTTTGATGTTTATGCTTGTGTTTGATTAAACTTAGGAAGTTTTCAGCCGTTATTTCTTATGTCGTCTTGCTTCTCCTGGTACTCCCACGCTGTGTGCGCCGGTCCCCTTGGTGTCCCGCCCGTTCACTGGGCTCTGTTTGCTCTTCTTTAGTTTTTCTCTCTGTTCCTCAGTGTCAATCATTTCTGTTGTTTTATCTTAAAGTTCAGATTCTTTCTTTCTGTCAGCTTGTATCTGCCTTTGAATCCATCTAGGGAATTTTTCGATTATTGTGCTTTTCAGGCCCAGAATTTTTAAATTTCTTCTGAGCTTTCCTCTCTATTGATATTTCCATTTTATTCACACATAGTTATCTTGTCTTTGTTTGATACATTTTCCATGAACTCTTTTTCAGGAGAGAGTCTGTTGAATTTTTTCCCTTTCAATGGGCCATAGTTCCTCGTGTTTTTGTATGCCTTGTGATTTTTTGCTGAATGCTGGCCATTTGAGTCTAACAATGTAGTAACTCCAGACGTCATATTCACCCTTCACAGGGTTCAGTGGGGATTTTTTTGTTGTTGTTTTTTAAAATTGTTGTGGCCTGACCCTGTGCTGAGAATTGAGGTGTAAACTTAATGTCTCTTGAGAGCATCATCCTGGGCATGTGTGGTCACTTAATTTTCCCTGAAAATGCACTTGTTTATTTTTAATGTCCTAGTCTTTAATGTCTGCATCCTGAAAGGGGAAAAGTGTGAAAAATAGGGGAGGAGAGTTGTTGGCCCTCTGAACCCCCTCAGGAAGTAACTTGAGCCAGAGTAGGGGGTTGCAACAGTGGGAGAAGGAGAAACAATAGCTGCCAGACTCTCTGCACGTCAGTGATCAGAAGCAGCAGAGAACTGCCCCCCAGTATGCAGGGGACAGTCTTTTTCTCCCACCCTCACTCCTGCAGACTGTGACCACCGGCTCCAGCAAAACTTGCAGAACTGGGACTTCTGGCCAAGATGGAGGCGTAGGTGGAAACACTGTGCCCCCTCCCACAACTAAATTTAAGGACAGCTAACTTTTAGAAACAAAAATGCTGGCAAAACAGTGAAAATTGAACTGTACAGAAGTCCAACAACCACGAACCACTCAGCCAGACTGGGGCGGAGTCAGCGGCGGAGCGGGGTTGGGCTGGAAAAATCGTTTGGTCCAACTGACCCAGGAGCGGAGGTGGAGGCGGAGGCAGTTGGTGGATCCCAGGCGTGGGCTGGTGACAGGCGGACCCAGTGAGGGCGCAGGGCGACTGGCTGACTGCGGTCACACATTGGAGGGCAGATAAAACAAGCAAAGGTGTGAACAGTGATTCAGACCACTCGGGCTAGGGCCCCCACAATGGGAATTAGAGCCTGAAAGCACCAACTGGAAAGACTTTCTCAGGGCCAAGGGGCTGGGAGAGGCTCCCAGGGTCACCAAGAGTTCGTTGGAGAGACCCACAGGGTCCGGAGAGTACACAGGGCCACACACACAGGAACCAGCACCAATGGGGCACAATTTGGTTGTGGGAAGCCACAGAGGGGACAGAAATCAGAGAGAGCTAAGCAGAGGAAAGCGCCATTTTTTTCCCCTCTCTGACCCTGCCCCCACATACACTGTCACAACCCAGAGACTGGGTCACCTGGCCCTGGTGAACACCTAAGGCTCCATCCCTCATACACAACAGGTGCAAACAGACCAAACATTATGACTCAAGAACAGCCCAAAGCCCCAGAGCCTATAATTCTAACGGACCAAGAAATAGGCAAACTTTCAGATGCATAGTTCAAAACACTGGTGATCAGGACGCTCAGAGAATTGGTTGATTTTAGCCACAAATTAGAGGGACATATGAAGGCTAAACTAATTGAAATGAAGGGAAATGCACAGGAAACCAATAGTGATGAAAAGGAAACTGGGACTCAAATCAAGGGAGTGGACCAGAAGGAAGAAAGAAATGACCAAACAGAAAAATATGAAGAAAGAAGAATTCAAAAAAATTGAGGAGAGGCTTAGGAACCTCCAGGACATCTTTAAATCCTCCAACATCCAAATTGTAGGGGTACAAGAAGGGGAAGCAAAAGAGCAAGTGGAAAATTTATTTGAGCAAATAATAAAGGAGAACGTCCCCAATCTGGCAAAGGAAATAGACTTCCAGGAAATCCAGGAAGCTCAGAGAGTCCCAAAGAAGTTGGACCCAAGGAGGAACACACCAAGGCACATCATAATTACCTTAGCCAAGATGAAAATGAAGGAGAGAATTCTGGAAGCAGCAAGAGATAAGGGGACAGTCACCTCCAAAGGAGTTCCCATCAGACTATCAGCGGATTTCTCAAAAGAGACGTTACAGGCAAGAAGGGGCTGGAAAGAAGTATTCCAAGTCATGAAATCCAAAGACCTACATCCAAGATTGCTCTATCCAGCAAAGCTTTCTTTCAGAATGGAAGGGCAGATAAAGTGCTTCTCAGATAAGATCAATTCAAGGAGTTCATCATCACCAAGCCCTTATTATATAAAATGTTAAAGGGACTTATCTAAGAAAAAGAAGATAAAAACTATGAACAGTGAAAGAACAGCAAATTCAGTTATTAACAACCACACCTAAAACAGAAGCAAACTAAGAGGACAACCAGATCGGGAGTGGAACCATAGAAGTGAAGATCACATGGAGGGTTAAAAACAGGGGAGTGGGAGGAGGAGAAGTGGGGAGAAGGTACAGAGAATAAGTAGCATAGATGGTAGGTAGAAAATAGACAGGGGGAGGGCAAGAATAGTAGGGAAAATACAGAATCTAAAGAACTTGTGACACATGGACATGAATGAAAGGGGGGAATGGTGGGGGAGGGGTGTGCAGGGTGGAGCGGAGTGAAGGGGGGAGGGACAACTCTAATGGCATAATCAATAAAATGTATTTTTAAAAAACTTGCAGAGCTGCCTGCCATGGCTGGAGGCTGTGGGTGGGTGCGTGGGTGGGTGGCTGTTGCTGTGCTAAGAGCTGAACTTGTCTCCAGTTTACCATCCCGGCCTCCCTGGAAGGTGCAAGGCTCCAGCAGGCTCCAGAGTTCCAAGGTGAACATCTGAGAGGTTCTGCCAGTGCAGCTGGTGTCTAGGTTGGGAGAGAGACTCCTCATGCTTCCTACTCGGCCTCCTTCCCAGAATCCTCCTCTGTGCCCATTTGATCTGTTTAGGCTGATGCACTCTGAGCTGTAAGTGAGACTGGAAACAGATGGAAGATCAAGGTGGCCCAAATACCGGAGACCAATTTTGCAGTCATGCCCCCTTCCAGTTTGCTGTTTGTTCCCCACCTCAGGGAATTCAAGGCCAAAGTCAGGTTGCAGGAATCACCAGAAAATCATGTGATTCTGGCCTCCACACATGAAGACGGTATCAGCAATAAAGGTCCACAGAGACAGAGGTGCAAGGCTGCTTCCTGAGAAAGGGCAGGAAGCCAACTCACTGAGACTATACTGTCTAGTATAGTCTATATTGGGACGGTGTACTTGGTGCTGGGATGGTGACAAGGAAAAAGAATGAGTTCCTGAATCCTCAGTGGGGTTCAGGCTGGCATCATCTTTACAAAGATGTTTGTGTGTGTGGAGCGTTGTGCCCGTGGGTTTACATCTTTGACTGAAAACGTCCGAGTTCTGTGTGGGAACAAGGTTGTGAGCAGACACCAAATCGCTGATAGAGCAACAAGAACTAGTTGCTGCACCCCCAACACTGATCATCATCAGCCACTTGGTCTTCCCACCATATGTCCTTGGTCAGAAACTTATTAAAGAGGTCACTTTAAAGTCAAGTCATGGTGCCTACAGCAAGAAGGTATTTTATTTTATTTTTTTATTTTTTTAAAAATATTTATTTGTTTATCTTTTAGAGGGGAAGGAAAGGAGAGAGGAAGAGAAACATCAATGTAT
>NW_028097218.1:0-1623 GCF_014824575.4 Sturnira hondurensis
TCGACAAGCATGTACACAGGAGCTCACCTTCCCCACCACAGGGAGGCCGGGGTTGGGTGAGAGTGCTGATTCCCGGGCCCCAGGTGCTGCTTCCCCTCCCCTTCCCAACCCGGGCAGCCCTGCACGCGGGACACCCACACCCACTGGCACCCCAGGCCTCATGCCACACCACAGAGGCAGGTGTTAAGACATGCACAGAAACACATTTCACGGCATGCGCCAGAATCACGTAACAACGTCGTTTCAATTCTCCACTGCGCCTGGCGGTGTTCCTTCAGTGGTGGCCTGTCCAGGCCTAGCCTTTGTGACCAGCCATGGTGCAGGGCGGTCTTACAACTCGCATGAAACATAGACCATGGATGGAATTGTGGTCTCCTTTTCACTCCTTAGAAGTGAATCCTAGCAGGTCTCATCCCAAGAGAAAAGTTTTTCTTTTATTTTATTCTTGTGTTTATATTTCTGCATCTATGTGGGAGGATAGATGATACCTAAAACTATTAAGGCAATGGGTTCGCCATATATGAAAACCAAACCACCATGCTGAACAGCTTGTATAGTCACCTGTGTCAACTACTTCTCAATGATAAAACTGGAGCAAAAAGTAACAAGTTAGTTAAAAATGAAATTGCATCCTTCGTAGGGCAGAATGTTGAACAGCATGCGGTTTGCCAATGTAGACGGAGAGCTTTTTCATTCATTTTCATGGTCAGTGTGGCTCTCCTTGGGCTGTTAGTGCAACTGGTGCCCTTGACGGACAGATGTTCTGGAGAAGTGGAAACCTCACTTTGCCAAGTGAGCAGGGCCTGGTGGGCTCACTTGGCCTCAAGGCAGTGAGGGCTGCAGGGCTGCGTATGGGACAACACCTCCTGGGGTGTTAAGGACACTGGAGACCTGCACTCAGAGCCATGAGGTCCATGCCCTGCAGGGCCCACGGGACTTCTCCTCTCACAAATCCAGCTCTGCTTCTGGAATACAAACACTTTTTTAAAAGGTGCCATATTTAGAAATCCCATTTTAGATGGTGGAATCTACATGTGCAAACTGTCAGAACTGCCACTAAAATGTATCACCTTGCACAGTTGTCTGTTTCAATGGTTACCATATAGCCATTTTTACTTCTCTGTCACGTGGAGATATGAATTATATTGTATATAACATTCAACATTCTCCAGAGTGAATAGTGTCTTGCCCAGGTAAACTGAGGCTGTCTCATTAAATAGACATCAACTAGTTTTTCTATCACAGAACGACCAATAGCATTGCACCTTCTAGGATGCTTTAGCAAAGTCGACTTGGAAACATTAAAGGGCAAACTGTCTTGAACTCATGCTTTGCATGAGGTGGTGGTAATAATCCAGGCTCTTCCCCTCCCCCGTGGAAGGATGAATCCAGCAAATACCACCTCAGTGTCCTGCGGCCAACAGCACCGACGGCAGTGGCAATGCCCTCTCCTCTCTGTGGGTAGAGACTGAGGCCAGGCCACCCCCAGCTCTATAAAGAAGGCAAACACTGGCCTGTGCAGAGGTTTAGTCAGGAACATCGGAAATACCCGGATGTACTTGGTATGTAGGATCCAATGCAGAGTTTTTAAGGGTGTGGACTTAACATAGCCATGTACTTTGT
>NW_028097219.1:0-661 GCF_014824575.4 Sturnira hondurensis
TAATAGCATACCATTCAATCTCCATGCTTTTGGGTGTTTTGGGTTTTTTCCTTTGTGGTTGGTTTCCAATTTCAATCCCTTTTGATCAGAGAAAATGCTTCGTATGATTTCTATTTTCCTGAATTTGTTGAGACTCGTTTTGTGTCCTGTCATGTGGTGTATCTTTGAAAATGTTCCATGTGCATTGGAAAAGAATGTGTACTTAGCTGCTTTGGGATGGAGGGCCCTATATATATCAATTAGGTCCATTTCATCTTTGGTGTCATTTAATGCTGCAATATCTTTGTTGAGATTTTGTTTGGAAGATTTGTCCATTTTTGACAGTGGGGTGTTAAAATCCCTTAGTATAATTGTATTGCTGTCAATATCTTTCTTGAGGTCCTCTAGGATTTTCTTTATATATTTGGGTGCTCCTATTTTGGGTGCATATATATTTACGATGTTAATATCTTCTTGGTGAATTCTTCCCTGGAGTAATATGAAGTGACCTTCTGGGTCTCTCTTTATGGCCCTGTTTTCGAAGTCTATTTTGTCTGATATGAGAATTGTTACCCCCGCTTTTTTTTCTTGTCCATTTGCTTTGAAAATTTGTTTCTATCCTTTCAGTTATAGTCTGTGGTGGTCTTCTGACCTGAGGTGGGTCTCTTGTAGGCAGCATATG
>NW_028097220.1:0-507 GCF_014824575.4 Sturnira hondurensis
CTTCAAGCTCAGTGGTTTTCAACCTCAGGTTGACTTTTCCCCCAGGGGCACATTTACCACATTGTATGGAGACCTTTCAGACTGTCCTTGGGGTGGGGTTAAGGTGGGAGTTACTGACATGCACTGAACAGAGGTCAGGGTTACTAATAAGCACCTGCCATGTGGAGAAAAATCCCCCAGGAGAAAATATCATCCACAGCAATGAGAAACCCTAGTCTCTATGAAGCAGGATGGAGAGTCCATTACAATACAAACAGCATGTGACTTTGCACCCTAGATCTGAAATCACGCCTCTCTGGACAGGCAACCTGGAGACTGAGAGCTAAAGAACAACAAAAAATAAATTAAAATGTCAGTCATCTTGCAGAAACTGGGAAGGAATGTCCTTGGCTAAGAAAACACCTGTGAAAGTTCACAAGCCAAGGAAGATGTGACACTTTAATACACTAAACCACATGTGATAAACCACAGCACTGAGGGTCACTGTCCCTTTTCACTGCCCAGAAA
>NW_028097221.1:0-501 GCF_014824575.4 Sturnira hondurensis
CTTCAGGGGAAACGACCAGCCCAACCAGGATCGTCCCCTGGAAGGAGAAACCAAAGTCCAGCTGGAGGTGACTGTACCCATATCAGAAGAGTATTTGCTTGCTACCCCCCTAGAAGGTAAGGAGGGGGAAGAAATCCCGCAGGACATGCTCTCCGAGATCCCCGGGGTTTGGGCGGAGTCCAACCCGCCCAGACTGGCGGTACACCAGCCCCCAGTGGTAGTCCAGCTGAAAAGCACGACCAGCCCGATAAGGGTGCGGCAATACCCTGTGCCCGCACGAGCGAGACAGGGAATAGCCCGGCACCTAAAACATCTCCTAGAGGCTGGCATCCTGCGAGAGTGCCGATCAGCTTGGAACACACCACTGCTCCCAGTCCAGAAGCCTGGGACCCAGGACTATCGACCAGTGCAAGACCTGCGGGAAGTAAACACCCGAGTAGAGACAATATATCCCATAGTGCCCAACCCCTACACCTTATTAAGCTCGTTGCCCCCTACCCA